>NW_018022525.1:16252-21204 GCF_002006095.1 Pseudomyrmex gracilis | reverse complement strand
ATTTATAATATATGTACATTTATATTATATATGTATAATATATGTATATTATATATAAATTAATTATACCTATATATATAATGCGCGAAGTTCCTTTTCTATTTCTAAAGCCTCGAATATAGAAATGAATAAGAATACGATCATACGAGCTGCTTTGCAAAATGTTATGCTGAAAATGTTCTATTATATATATGTATACATATATATATGTTCACATATAAATTTTTACACGTGTTTTTTTAATTGAAATTTCAATTTTTAAAATAATATATTTGTTATAATATATTTATTTGTTATATCTTTTTTGTCTTATTTATATACGGTTTGACCTATTCATTTTTTACAGTTTCGATTTTTACATATATTTAATTGTATACACAATACTATATAGATATAATAGAATAAAATAATAATATAATAGAATTATATTTATTTAGTGGCTACATATACACACATAGTAATATTAAATATACATATACTTTTTCAAACGAGACTTTTACAATATACGTTCCTTCGATTTACCGGAGACAGTAATAGATCCATCTATTAAACACATATATATATGTATATATACACATGTTATTTGTCAACGTTAAATATTAAGTAATTGGCCAATAGTTTTACGTTTTGAGAAGAAAATAGGAAGGAACAGCAGTTACATTATCGACACGAGTTGCGAACAATCAATTGCTACTATTTAGTTCGTACGGCGCTTGTTGGCGCTACGAGCAACCGCCCCGCTTGCTCCTTGATCCCCGCGCCTGTGATTCAATGACGCGTTGTGTACTAAAACATTCATTCGTTAAGGTAAAATAACTTGTCACTTAGGTTCTAATTTACAAACCAGGTACTTTCGGCATATTGGTATTACTTACCTAAAAATTTTACAAAAGTTTGACATAGGAGAAATTTTCGGTAGTTTTCAAAACGTTACACAATATGAAATCGGATCACACTAAGTTAAAGCCTTATTCACAACTTAAGTTTAAATTGTTTGTTAATTAAAAAATTAAGGTAAGGTAAGAAGCGCTGATGTGAACTGGACTCAATAAACTTAACGTAACTAGAATAGTTTGGTTATTTTACGCCCGCCTTAAATTCCCTCGTCTAGGGAATTTGTACTGTGAACACACCTAAAAGTGGATTTCCATGACCACATGAGAATGCGCCCAAATGACTGAACGCGAAGGGCCAGCCATTTTTTGTAGGCAGTCTCGATCGGCGAACTGGACGGTACGGACGTATGTCCAAAGAGCGTTCAACTAACAAGTTCCCGCGGCTCACTATAGCGTTAAATAGCCAAAGCGCTAATTCTTGTAAGTGCCAACAGTTTGTGAGGTGCTTATATATTCAAAACATATATATATTAGTAAAGTACAGTACAAATATACGTAGTTGTGCAGTAAATACTGTGCTATGTCGTGTGCACAAGTACTTCGTCTCCCGTCCCGATTCCAGAGGGATTAAACATCTTCCCGGATTTCGCTGGCCGTGTTCCTTGGTGGATGGTGAAAAACAACTGGCGACTGTGATAAAATACTGAAAAAGGTAAGTCCTTGGTCATAATTGTACTTTTCCCCAGTCACAATGTAATCAGAGAACCGTGGCAGGAATCGGATCTAATTGTGGCGTTTATGTGTGTGTTTGGGCGTATATAATTTGCCACGGAAAATATTGGACATTTAAGGAGAGTGACATGTCAACTGCTCGAAAATGGATTATGAAAGATCTGTTAAATTCCAAGAAAAGTGAAACAAACATAAACACAAAATACGATCACAATATGTTCGATGTACAAAAATGTGTTTTTACGACTGATACAAGAAACACATTAAACAGAAGTACAAAACCACCGATGGAGTCGCAAAGCGCATTGGTGCATCATTAGAATTACTTACACAAAGAATTTATTACTATCAAATTTAAAAAAAAAACTGTATAATATATGATATATTTATATTATATTTATATAATAGACAATGTTTAAATTATATGTATATGTATACATATTATTTATATATAAATATAAATATTTCTCAAATTAATAATGAAGAAAAATAAGATTCTTTGACTCGGAAGTCTTTAAACTAATGAATGAATTAAATTCGGGTTGTGTGAGCCGTTTTGGATGTTGTGCAGAGAATGTGCTTCAATACATATATATGCATACACATATATTAACCGAAATAATTTTTTTCCTCCATATAGGATGTTGGATTTGCATCACGTATATATGAAGGACCCCGTATACTCCCCTACCTAATTTAAAATATTGCGAAAAAAACTCCTCAGCCAGGAGTCGAACCTGGAATCTCCGGCTTTCAGGCCGTCGCCTTCCTTGTTAGGCTACCGAGGCACTTGGAGCTTGTCTCGCAATACTCAGCACATCTATTGAATGTAAATCTGATAATAACGCCGTCTCCTACCAGCGTAAATCTCAAATTACTAATGTAGAAGAATAAGATTCTTTGAGGCTCGGAAATCTTTAAACTAATAAATAAATTAAATTCGGGTTGTGTAAGCCGTTTTGCAGGATGTTCTGCAGAGAATATGCTTAAATATATATATACTACTGTGATCAAAACGTAAGGTGAATTTGTTTATAAAATGTAAATTCTTTATTTATTCATCCAAATCAATTTCATCCCCTTCAAAGTAATCCCTCCCAGATACAATGCATTTATGCCAACGCTTTTTCCAGTCCTCGAAACAGTCGGAATAATCTTTTTTCGGTATAGCCTTCAAGACCTTCTTCGATTCGGTTTTTATCTCCTCAATCGTGTCAAAACGGCGTCCCCGCATTGGCCTTTTGAATTTGCTGAATAGCCAGAAGTCGCACGGAGCCAAATCAGGCAAATACGGTGGTTGCGGAACAATATGAGTCGAGTTTTTGGCAAAAAAGTCGCGAAGAACCAATGCAGTGTGAGCCGGTGCATTATCGTAATGAAGGAACCAAGAGTTGTTCGCCCATGATTCCGGCCGTTGCAGACAAATAGCTTCACGCAAACGACGCATAACGTTCAAATAATATCAGCGAGGTCTCTAATTGTCAATCGACGATTTGCAAGCACCAAATCTTTGATTTTTTGGACGTGGCCCTCGTCGGTAGACGTTGATGGTCGTCCAGAGCGTGGTTCGTCTTCAACGCGTTCTCGGCCCGCTTTGAACTCGTTATACTACTTATAAACGTTATTTTGTGCCATAGTTTGATCACCAAAGGCCTTCCGCAACATTTTCAACGTGTCCGCACAAGAATATTCGTTCCGCAAACAAAATTTGATGCAAATTCTTTGCTCAACAAAATCACCCATTGTAAAAATCAAAAAATTCACTTTTGATTGTTTACAAAAACACGTGTAACTCGGAGATAATTAAACCTTCTGACAAACAGACGCTTGGCAAATATTATAGACAGTCCTACTAACCTAGGAAAAAAAAATTACCTGCCTTCCTAATGCCCGGGAGTTTTAAATGACAATTTCACCTTACTTTTTGATCACAGTAGTATGCATACACATATATTTAACAAAATTTTTTTTCTCCATATAGGATGCTGGATTTGCATCACGTATATATGAAAGACTCCGTATACTCTCATAACTTATAAATATTTCTATTATTTCAAATATATATTATATTATATCTATGTTAATATGTATGTATTATATTTTTTACCTACTATTCTTCCCACACCTAATATAACACCACATAAAAAACACGTAAAATATTGGAATTTTAATGAGAGGTACATGTGAAATGTCCAAAAACGCGAATTATGACAGAACTATTAAATTTCCACAAAACTGCACAAGAAACGCGCTTTTGTATATTGTATATACAAAAAATCGTTTTCAAAAGTGATACAGTAAAAAATGTAAAAATATGTACAAAGCCTTTGATAGAATCGCACATTGTAATAATGTGCATCATTAAAATTACTCACACAAAGAAACTGTTAATTTCAGGAGTTTTTTAAAAACTGTATAAAATGATACATATTTCTGAAACATTTTTATATAAGATAATATTTATATTACATATATATTTTGACGTTTTTCGCGTTACTTGCCCCGAACAATCACTGTCGAGTCGTAACCTTCACGCAAAAACCGCAATTGTACTTTTCGCTTCGATGGGCTAACACTTTCAATTCGCATGCACTTTCTCCGGTTGAGTACACGGGAAAATCCACGTTTCGGTTATTCGTTCACGAAGACATAGAAGATATAGAAAATCGGCACAAAAAATCTAGGTCGTAGCGCTACGCTAAAATACTTTCCGATACGGCAACGGATTCCGTAGGCAATCAAAAACGGGTAATTCGGTACGGTAGGTTGGAAAATCGGTTGCTCTACACAAAATTTGTTAAATAGCAAGACTAAGTTGTAACTCATTACGATAAACTCTCCGGGTGTCAGCTGATCGCCAGTACAAGACAATAGAGTAAATATACAGAATAGGGGAGCTCTCTCCGATCGGCTTCTTGTTCACATATATTATTAAGATTATCTTTCTGAGTAACAATATGAAGGTTTCAGTCGTCGCTAATTGTTTATAAAAAAGTTATGATCAAAAAAAGTTTCATAAATAAATTTTTTTCCCGACAACATGTACATTTTTTGTGTGTTAAAAGCATGTAGGCAAGAGAGGCTGCGGCCCCCGCAGGTAGAGGGGCTTCGCTCCTCCTCTCTGCTGTCCCCTCGAAAAAAAAATAAAAACGATTTCTGATTAAGTGTCGTTAAAAATCACGTACATAGTATTGACATGAAGCGACCTGTAATCAAAGTCGTTTTCTATACATATACATATTATTTATATATAAATATTTCTAACAATTAAGACTTAAGGCTCGTTGAAATTGTCAACAAGAAATATATATATAGGCCTTACGAACCATTCGCAGGATGTTTGTGCGGAAACTGTGCGTGTATATATATATATATATATATATA
>NW_018022525.1:11355-14472 GCF_002006095.1 Pseudomyrmex gracilis | reverse complement strand
ATAATTTGGTGTCGAATAAATCTGTGTCGAATCGAGCGGTGTCGAATCGTACTGTGGTCAAACGGAACACGCCCCTTATTTTTCAGTTCCACGTACATTTTGTTCGTGTTTCAAGCGTGTAGGTAGGGGGGGCTGTGCCCCCCTGCACCCCCCCTAAAAACCTAACCTAACCTTAACCTAAACTCTTCTTTTTGCATTCCCTCTCGCAAAATTTCCACAATGGTTAGGACATCCTTTTTCATCCAATCAAGTCGTTATTTTCCACAAAATCGGAGGTGGCTCTCCTATTCTGCATAATTACCCACCTAATAGAACACCACATAAAAAACAACTCTAAAACAATAAATACTAAGAAAAAAATAACTACTAAAAAAAGAAAAACTTTTAGGATAATTATTTTTTTACAGATGACCAACAATAATCTTTTGCACAGCGCACAAAATAGCATCTTTGATAAAAATTGGCGTTTTTTTAACTATGGAAGTAGTTTGAGGTCTCTAATTATTGAATATCCGCTATGTTCCTCATTTCACAAAAAATATTTGTGCACACTTTTAGCCGTTTATGTGTTTGCGTTTATGAGCAATAAGCAATTGTGTGTTTATCATCCCGCAAGCGGGATAGCGCTTTTTATAAAGTTTGGAATTTTTTTTATCCAATGAAGTTGTTTGTTCTCCTTAAGAAATGATTACCGACTGTGTTTCTAACATTGAAAAGAATAATTGTGCAAATTTTCAGCCAATTTTTTTTTGCTTTGACAGGCAATACTAATTTATCGTAGCTCAAGCGGGATATCAACGCTTTTATAGAGTTCGAAAGGTTTCGTAACAGTACAGCTGTTTGTGTTCCTTAACAAACAAATGTGCAATACTTTCTTACTATTCCGAAGAACGTTTGTGCAAATTTTTAACTGCTTATGTATTTGCGATAGTGAACACTAATAAATATTTGTTTATCATCCCTCTAGCAGAATAACGCTTTTTGTAACATTCGGCACGTATTTATGCACTGAAGCTGTTCGTGCTCCCTGAAACTTGAATAATCGTTGGATTCTTAACATTACAAAGAATAACATAGCTGTTCATATTTTCAGACAGTTGGTTTTGCGTTGACAAATAATAAATAATTATTTATTGTCACTTGTGTGGAATAGCGCTTTTTAAAAAGTTTAGAATTGTTTTCACATCGAAGTTATTCGTGTTCTCTAAAAACTAAATATCCACTGGATTGCTAGCATTTCAAAGAGTAAGTGTAATAAATGTTAGCAGGTTTTTTGTTTGTAGTGGCAAACATTTGTTTCTCATACTTTTTGCAAGTCCATCTTCTGCTAGAAGGATATATAAATCCGCATAATCTTGGTAAAACGTGTAAAAAATTTAATCTATGTAGTGAGTCAATACATAATATTACTTTATGCGGAATTACTACGACGTATAATGTCCAGTGTGCATTGCGACATTCTGAAACAAACCATATATCGTACGTCCACGCTTTTATTCGGCGCGTCTATTTCAGAAAGCTTACTCTACCATCGTCTGCTTGCAGAAAACTGGACAAAAAGTGCGCGTCACATATTAACGGCTCGTCTTGCGGAGTTTCTTTAAGGATAGCAAAAAATCCGTTTATGGTATTATCATCTAAATATCCATTTGGTTGTAACATCAGCATGAAGTCTCTATTGATAAAATATTTTCCAATATAAAAAGAAGATTTCCAGTAAAGAGACCTTACAGCCTGAAAGATCCACGGAAAAAAGTGGTATGTTAATAGTGGAAAGAAGATTTCACCCAATTTGCTGGGTATTTAGAGATTGTGCGAATCCACGGGATTTTTTCTGCATTGTCATCGTAATTTATTGAATTAGGATTTGATATAACATCTGGTTCTTTTATATTCGAAGATAGAGCATCGAAATTTTGACTCGTAGATTAAATATCAGTACTTTCATTTAACAACTGAACCTCGGCACTTGTTTCGGAATGTTCATTGTTAGAATGTTTGTCATCTTCATGGAAATCTTCAAGTATCTGTTGTAATGTATTTTTCTTTGATGACAAAAATTTTAAACACGTGAAAAAGCGATTAATTCGGCTTTTCCGTGCTCTTTTCCATGTTTCAGTTGCATTTTCATCATCGTCAGTGTTGTACTTTCTTTTCTTCTGACGTGTTGATATTAAATCAACTTTGCGTTCTTTTACTCTTGTCCAAATAAACAGTTCATTTCTTTGAATAAAACGCGTTGCTAATACGTGCATTTTGGTTTCGTTNAAGTGTTGTTTTACTATCTTGAAATACTTTTCAATAGGTGCCTTACTATTGCGAATAATGTCAAACCGCTTAATAACAACAGCAGACCATAAACAGAAATAAGAGTAACAACTCAAATATGTATTTTATAAATTTTGACAAACACTATGTGTTTTTTGGCGCGGCAACATTATTTTCGTGTAAAATATTGTCTTTAATTGAAGTAAATATTTTAAAATATGGAGAACTGCGTCTTTTTGATTCGTCGTTAAGGCGTTCGTTGTCGTCTGGTCTATCATCGGTGTAACTACAATCAAATTCTTCATTTCGAGAATCTTTTATGTATTTCAGGCGCATGTCAAAATTGGATATTTCATTTTTGAATCCGAAGAATCTAACAATGTTTCGAACAATCGGTTTGATCTATTGCACGGACTTACAAATAAATTAATTGAGCGACTAAAATTGCTGTGGTACTGTACTTGTTTTCATTTTTTGTGAATTGTAAAAAATCTGTTTAAGTTTTTTTAAACCTGTATTAAGGTAATTCGATGAACATATATGAATAATAGTCCAGTTAGATGGTGCCGGTATGCCTCTTTCTGTATCCTCGTATAATGCCGTACTATATTTAGATAACGACACGTCATTAAAACTGCAGGAAACCGATTGCAATAATGCTAAATTAATATCGGTTTCTATTTTGTCAATGACTGGACTATAGGATGTCANTTTTGTTAAATAGTCGTGAACAATATCTAAAAATTGACGGATATCTAAGATACTANAAACGGAAGAAATGAATTCAGCAAATGGCATCGGTCTATATTTTTTAGAGGGCGTGTTCCGTTTGACCACAGTACGATTCGA
>NW_018022525.1:6550-10749 GCF_002006095.1 Pseudomyrmex gracilis | reverse complement strand
TCGTACGGTGTCGAATAATTTGGTGTCGAATAAATCTGTGTCGAATCGAGCGGTGTCGAATCGTACTGTGGTCAATAGAGTATCACCCTTTTTTAGATCCTGGCAATGTAAGAGCGTAATATAAAATCTGCGTTGTTGTCCAAGGTGGAAGATCAACCAAGGATCCCGTGGCATCCAAATACGCCATTACTAATCCTAGTTTAAGAGAAATTACATAGNGCAGTGCTTCTTCTGTTACTAAAACAATATAAAACGGTTTAACTGAATACTGATTAATGTATACATTGAATTTTTTTCCCGTCCATTCTTTATTGTATTTTTCCATTAATTTTTTCATCAAATGTATCAAAAGTTTTGGATTAGTCATCCTTGTTAATATTTTCACTACGTATTTTTTGAAGAACAGAAAGACTTGGCACTTCTGAACAATTGCCAGCATTCAACGATGCTGTACAAGCTTTGTTTAAATAATTGTATTTCACATATAATGATAAGTGTTTTTGGAGGTCTTCCGCAACAGCAGCCCGTTTTCAATATCGCACATATAGCCGATGCACATCTCCTTCACGATGTTGTATTTCCTTTTGTAACAAAACGTGTACTGGCTTGTTGGTATAAGGTACGCTGATATTACCTTTTATAAAAAACTTGTATTTTGTACAATGTTTATGTCTGCAACTAGCGCGAGCTTGAAAACTAATGTCATCACTCCGTGTACTTTGTGCAAAGCACTCATGGTCTTTGAAAGCAAGTACACATTTAGGATACTGAATTTTAAAGTAATCATTAAAAGCATCCAACTCTTCAATACAGTATTACCATCATTCCAAACAGTTCGAAAAATTTCCGAGAAAGACCAATCTGTTCACTTTTTTACCAGATAGTTAGTTTACTATACTTCTGTGTTCCTTGTATAGAATAAACTTCAGCATTACTTCTATTAGAATCTTGTACAGAAGTAACTTCAGTATTTCTTATAATACACTCATTAACAAGAAACCTATTGTCATTGAAGCAGTGAAAAGTTTCGGTGAAATCAGAAATAATGTCAAGATTTGACAATGTTGTTTCTGATTTTTTGTATTGCACAGAATCACTAACAATATGACAAATATCCATAGTCGCATATGAACGTGCAACATCTTAAATATTGTTCATTAGTCTCTCATCAATAAGTTGATTTATTATATTGCTATACTTTTTAAATCTATAATAACATGTTTATACATATTTATCAATTGTTCGATCACATGCACTAGGAGATAAAATATTACGACATAATATGTGCCACACCGTTTTCTTCCGGTTGTAACCTTCTTTATGTAATAAGTCTAAAAAGTCATCGATTTTTTTTGACGCAACATTAATGATTGCACATGCTATGTCTGTGTTTGACATTGCGTCATGATTGCTAACTCATAAACACATAAACATCAAGAAACACTATTGTGAACTAACACGTCTAACAAAACGGAAACACCTTTCGCACAGCGTGTTCAAACGTGAATCGCGTGTAACAATATAATTCGTCAATGCAAACGAACAGCCGGCTGAGAATTGCACAAATAGTCTTTGAAATGTTAGAAACGCAGTAAACATTCATTTCCTAGGAAGCACGAACACTTTCGGTGTTAAAGAAACTTTTAAACTGTTTAAGATGCGCTATTTTGCTCGAGTGGCGATAAACATTTGTTGATTATTCGATATTGCAAAGGACCAGTCGGCTGAAAATTTGCACAAATATTTTTTGATATGTAGTAAATGTAAAGCACGTTCATTTTGTAGGGAGCACGAACATCTTCCATGGTACAAAAAATATCAAACTTTTTAAGAAGCGCTATCTTCCTTGTTTGACAATAGACATTTGTTTATTATTCGTTAATGCAAAGGACCAGCCGGCTGAAAATTTGCACAAATTCATTCTTTAATATGGTAAAAATGGAAAGCACATTTAATTTTTAGGGAGCACAAACATCTATGTGAAAAAAAGTTTGATTTTGTAACGCTTTAAGTAGCGCTAACTCGCTTCTGTGACAATAGACATTTGTTTATTATTCGTTAATGCAAATGACTAGCTGGCAACTTTGTACGAGTAACATAGCGCTATCTCACTAGAGTGAGAATAGACATGTGTATATTTATCGGTAACGCAAATCACAAGCCGGCTGAAAATTTGCACAAATATTCTTTGGTATGCTGGAAATGTAAAGCACATTTCATTTTTAGGGAGCACAAACGTCTTCAATGTTAAAAAACATGTTATACTGTTAAATGGTTTCAGAAGTGCTATCCCCCTCAAGTGTCTTTAAACATTTGTTTATTATTCGTCAATGCAAAGGACTAGCCGGCTGAAAATTTGCACAAATATTCTTTGACATGTTAGAAATGTAAGGCACATTCAACTTTTAGGGAGCACGAACATCTTTATAGTTAAAAAAAAGTTCAAATTTGTTCGAATAACAGCGCTATCTTGCTAGAGTGGCGATAGACATTTGTTTATTAATCGTTAACGCAACTTAGCAGCCGGCTGAAAATTTGCACAGATATTTTTTGGTATGTTGGAAATGTAAAGCACATTCAATTTGTAGGGAACACTAACATCTTAAATGTTAAAAAAAATTATACTTTTTTAAAAAGCGGTATTCCCCTGGATATTCGATGAACGTTTGTTTATTACTTGTCAATGCAAAGGACCATCCGACTAAAAATTTGCACAAACTAGCTTTGTAATGTTAGAAACGCAGTAACCATTCAATTTTTAGGGAGCACAAACGTCTTCAATGGTAAAACAATTGTTGAACTTTGTAATAGTTTCAGAAGCGCTATTTCCTGAGAGTGTCGATAACATTTGTTTATTATTTGTTAATGCAAATGAATAGCCGGCTTAAAATTGACACAAATATTTTTTGGTATGTTGTAAATCTAGTAAACACTCAATTGTTAGAGAGCGCGAACATTTTCGTTGGTAAAAAACCTTTTAAATTTCTTAAGATACGTTATTTCGCTCGAGTGACGATAGATATTTATTATTCGTCATTGCAAATGAACAGCCAGCTGACAATGTTAAAATATATATTTAATATGTAATGGGAATACAAGAATGCTTATGTGTGCAACAAAAATAGGGTTAGGTGGTTAGAGGTCTGGAAATTTAAGTTGTTTTAAATCGTTCGCTGTGGCCCTGCATTTCGGCAATTCCGGGTTAAGTCTCCGGGCCACTTTCAGCTTCATTCCCAATATATATATTTTGTATTGATAAGAATGTATTGAGGAATGTCCTCCGGTTCCAATTGGTTATTCCAAAGGAGTACGATGAGTGAATCGGCTGGGAACAAATGCAGGACTTCATTATTGCAGTAATTCATTATGTTTATAATTTTAACAAAACATTTTGACTTTATTTTTCTTTATAGTCTTCTTCAGTTGTACACTAAATGATACGTATAAAAATAGAATGTTCTAATTTACAAATTTGTATATAAAGAATCAATTATTCAAGGTATAAATTAGACAAATGCATACCAGAAACACAATAATAGATGCTACAATATAAAAATTTTTTAAATATATAACTGTCACAATTGTCAAATTTAGGTCAGAGATTTAAAATGTCTTGTCATGTTCACGTGTTGACTAACTGTGACTTGTCTGTAACAGCCATATGTACATATGTGTAGGTTAACACTCTCTGTGTGTGAGTGAGAGAATTATATGTGTCATGTGTGTGTGATATTACCAAGAATAGGTAAGTATATGTTGTCAAGTGATTCCGTATCAATTATTAGATTTAAATTGGCTTCATGTGTTTTTATATGTAGCATTTCAGATAAAAGTCTTTTATAGAAATTTGATTCAACATTCAAAACTTTAACAAAGTTTCAGTTAAACATGTGATTATGTATTCAGTTAAACATGTGATTCTATTGTATGTCTAGCTAATACTGATGTCTCTGTATGTCCCTTATTTACGTTATTGCGATGTTCTTTGATCCTTGTGTGTAATTGTCTTTTTGTTTGTCCTATATAACATTTATTGCATGTGTCACGCTGTATCAAGAGGCACGGTAGTGCCTCGCGCCAAGTATATGCGCAAACGAAGTGCGCGCGCGCTGCGCGAGGTACCCCGTGCCTTATTTACGCGAAAATGGCCAAATGGCAATATCGAGATTTTCCGATCTCAACAACGGCTAAACCGATCG
>NW_018022525.1:1575-4465 GCF_002006095.1 Pseudomyrmex gracilis | reverse complement strand
ATATTTTATATATTTTTGTAACCATGTATAAAAGATTTTACTTGGCGTAACTTATTGATATCATTTCTTTTGTAGAATAGATCCTGTAGAAGAAGATTTTGGTAGCAATACTTTTTCTAGAGATACGAGTTGCGCATGTACTTGGAGTCTTTTTTTATTACAATATACTACGGTTTTTTGATTGTTGTGTGGAACCTGATCTTTCTGTGTTTTAATGAATTTGGATAGTTGACTCAAATTTCGGTATGCTGATTTTATTTCGTATTTTTTATCTTTCATATTATCAAAAAAATGTGATATTTTTGGAACATATGGTACGACAAAGTAATGTACGGGATCACTATCATTGATTGTAGTTTTTTTGTTATGTCCGTTTAACTTTGTTAAAAATAACGTCCTCAGCCTTCTATTAATAGTGATAAAAATTAGTTCTATCGGATAGTTATTCATGATAAGGGTGTTAATGCAAAGTTGTAAGTTTTTTCTGTGAAAGATAGGATTAGATAGCAATATTGCTTTATCAATTAAATTATATATTGTACTAATTTTGTAACTTAATGGGCTCTGTGAAATATAATTTAGAAATCTACCCAAAAAAGTAGGTTTGTAGTACCAATCGCAAGATAATTTTTCGTTTTTTAAATGAATGCTTATGTCTAAAAAGTTGAGAGCGTCATTGTGTTGCGTTTCGTATGTAAATTGCAATCTTTCATGGAAAAAGTTAAACGTACATACAACGTTGTCTAATTATTTATTGAGGATGCATAACGCAATGTCATCGACGTATTTATAATAAAATGGAAGGTCGAATTTTAAGGAGTTGAGTGCTTTTAATTCTATGTCCTGTAGTGTAATGTCTGCAATGATAGGGGAAAGGAGTGACCCCATCGGTGTGCCAAACGTCTGCTTATATATTCTATTGTCAAAAGTAAAGAATGTCGAGGACATTACGAAACGAATTGCCAATATAAATTCTTCTTGACAAATCTTAGTATTTAGTTTGATAAACAAATGTATTCTGGCTATTAAAGCAAAACACTGTTGTTGATGTGTAAATATTTAAATCAGTTTATTGAAACTTAGTAGCATTAACGCTTTTGACCTTGTATTGTTTGTGCGACGTACAGTACCAAAGTAATTTAAATGCATTTGAGAAGGACCTAATACAAGGTCAAAAGCGTTAATGCTACTAAGTTTCAATAAACTGATTTAAATATTCACACATCAACAACAATGTTTTTTGCTTTAATAGCCAAAATACATTTGTTTCTTAAAAATTCTTGAAGCTACATTCACTTTTTTACATAAATATTTAGTTTGATGTATTTCCATCTATTATTAATGCTTTCTAAAGCTAAATCAATTGAAATGTTTGTAAAATCACTTGAATCACTTGACAACATATACTTATCTACTCTTGGTAATATCACACACACATGACACATATAATTCTCTCACTCACACACAAAGGGTGTTAACCCACATATATGTACATATGGCTGTTACACACAAGTCACAGTTAGTCAACACGCGAACATGACAAAACATTTCAAATCTCTGACCTAAATGCAGCGTTGCCGTGGAACTTGCCGCACGTGACGTCACGCAGTAGAGAGGTTGAGAGATACGACTCGCGTCGTACTTTTCTCACCAAATGTAAATTACCTCCTCTACCGCGTGACGTCACGCGTCCGCAAGTTCCACGGCAACGCTGCCTAAATGTGACAATTGTGACAGTTATATATTTAATAAATGTTTATATTATAGCATCTACTATTGTGTTTTTGGTATGCATTTGTTTAATTTATAACTTGAATAATTGATTCTTCATATACAAATTTGTAATTTAGAACATTCTATTTTTATACGTATCATTTAGTGTACAACTGAAGAAGACTTAAAAATAAAGTTGAAACGTTTTGTTAAAATCATAAACATGATGAATTACTGCAATACATCTTGCATTGGTTCCTAATAACCGATTCACTCATCGTACTCCTTTGGAATATCTATTTTGTTTCAATTAAGAAAGTTTGTTCACATTCAATAGATAAAATATTGATTTAAAAAAACAGACAGTAAAAATAGTACATTAAGCAATAGTGTTTACGTAAAAAAATTGTATTTTTAGAACAATTTGATGATAAGAGAATCTGCGGTAAAAATCGCTTAACGTGTCTATCCTCGCCGAGCACTACGCGTACACTTTACACACGATCTCCATGGCGCTATTTCGCGTGCGGTTGCCGCAGGTGAAGATCCGCGTATCGTCAAGATTCTTCAAACTGTCAATGTCCTTCTCTTACAAGGGAAGTTAGGCAACTCGGAAATTCAGAAAATTTTGACACTGTGTGCATATAAAGTAATTCTTCCGTAACACAAAACTATTTATTGTTCGTGCCAAAAAACGGTTTGAGGGTATGCAATCATCCCTCATATATAGAGCGGCTTTTCACTTTTCTCGATTTATCTTGAAAAAGATTAGAGATATTAAAAAATAGTTTTTACAAAAGTTTATAGAAAACCGTTCTTTAGCTATTTACCTTAATAGACTTTTTTAAAACTAAGTTTTTAAGAAAATTATTTAACAAGTGTATACAAACAAATATTTTTTAGCAGTTCTATTAATGTAGATAAATACATGTGTTCTTACCATAAAACTTTTGTATAAAAGATTTTTTTTATGTCTTTAATAAAAAAGGATAAAGGAAGTTTAATTGATTCCTCTCAGAATTACAATATTTTTCAACACTCCACTTCTATATCCACGATCCATTTGTATCCACGATCTATTCGGAGGCCCGATTCAGTTCGCTTTTCAATCGATAAACTCGACTTGAAAGAGACCGGCCCGAAAAAATCCGACGGTGTGGATTCGAACTCGGGACCT
>NW_018022525.1:0-1150 GCF_002006095.1 Pseudomyrmex gracilis | reverse complement strand
AATCGTACGGTGTCGAATAATTTGGTGTCGAATAAATCTGTGTCGAATCGAGCGGTGTCGAATCGTACTGTGGTCAATAGAGTATCACCCCCTCGCACTCAGGCCGCGAGACCACTGGGCCGGTTTTATGTCTTTAATAGTTTTCGAGATACATCGAAAAAAACGCAAAACCGTGTTAAACATGATAAGTGTTTCACTCTTTAAAATTGGTTTTAGGCCGCTACTGAAAATTTCTACATTCATGTAGTTATTTATACACGTGTACAAAGTTTTATTGTAAGAACATCTTTATGTAATCGCACATTAATACAATTTTCAAATAAGTTGTTTCTAAAATTTAATTTTAGCATCTTTTATATAAGGAACTATCTTGCAGTATATACTACGAAAAAGATAGGAATATTTTAAATATAGATGCTTTTGTTACGTCATGGACTTCACGGTCCTCTTTTTTTTGCAACGTGGGAACGGTATTCCGGTCCTAAAAATCGTAACTAACTGTAATCTTAAATGTAAATTTCCTGGATGGAGAACGAGAAGTCGGCCAGTGACGATAAAGGAATTATAATCAGTTTAGACGCGGGAGGTATTGCCACGACGAGCAGACAGATTTGATTTCTAACTTGCAGTAAGACAAAGAATGATAAAAATTTTCAATCAATCGCTCGCGTGAAATGATCAAGAAAGACAAAAGGCCGATACGAGCAGTAACATACAGGTTGGTCGTGTATAGAAAGTAGTCGTTATTAAATAAACAAACGTTTCAGTCCCAACAATATTGGACCTTCTTCAGTGTATTAAAGATTAAATCTAATAAGAAAAAATTAAATAAGCGCAAAGTATACATTATAGTTAAATTAAAAATAACAAAAATAAAACTCACTAAAATAAAAGCCGTTATAACTCACTACATCACTACCGGATAAAACAAATAATGTCAATAGAAAATAGAACTTGACGTTCAAATACAATAACATATTGTGTACTGACAAGCAACAATAACAGCAGTCAAATATATCAAGAGGCACGGTAGTGCCTCGCGCCAAGTTCACGCGCGCGCAGTGCGCCCGAACTGTGCGAGGCACACCGTACCTCTATATACGCGAAAATGAAGAATTTTAGGAGTGGGGGAAAATTCAATCAGCAATAT
>NW_018022524.1:17545-21114 GCF_002006095.1 Pseudomyrmex gracilis | reverse complement strand
ATAAGCACAGATTCAAATTCTTGCGAGCAACTATTTTCTTATCAATAAAATTCTAGAATAGTGGATAATAGTTTTCAAAAGTTTTGTTCAATCGTAGANAATCTATTATTTGCCAAAAAGTAAATTCAATTCGTATACCTATGCAAGCNACACAACATAGTACGAAAACGATAAACATAATCTAACCTAAGGCCAATATTACATTTGTCGTACAACAAAGATTTGAAATATGTTGATTAGCTATCAGATAAAGTTTTATAAAGAACTCTATTTGATAGCCAATCAATATACTTGAAATCTTTGTGGCACGACAAGTGTAATACTAGCCTAATACACATGATATGTNGTTATGCGTACGTACATATTTCGTTTGTACTTACGGTTGTCATTTCTTGATTCTTTTCAATCAAATGATGTTCGCAATTGCTCTCGTTGCGCTCTTTCTCTTTCTCTCACTCTCTCTCTCTCTCTCTCTCTGACTCAGCAACTCACTCACTGACTCGCTCGCTTACTCGCTCTCTCTCTCTCATCACATATTACAGTTTTTCTCCTTATCTATCTTTTGCGCTCACCGCCATCTCGTGGAAGCACTAGCAGATGGACGCATTCCAGAGATCCGAAACATCGTGAATTTTACGCACATTTTCGTTTATCTTCAATTATCTCTGTTCACAAGCCACAGACCGAAAAAACGCAAGAATACTGTTTTGTGTATTTTTTCAACGCGAACCGAACGAGCCCAAAACCAAGTAGATCGGTTCAGTCGTTATTAAGAAATAGCTGATTAAAAATCTCCCCTCCATTGAAAAACCTCATTTTCGCGTATATAAGAGNCACGGCGTGCTCGCGCAGTTCGAGCGCCACTTCGTTGCGCGTGAACTTGGCGCGAGGCACTACCGTGCCTTTTGATCTCTACTGTAGCTGGTTTTCTTATTTTATACATAGAATTCTCTTATTGATTGAGAATGATTATATCTAATATGTCAAAATTGTATAGTAAGATTTCCGAAATTAATTGTATACCTAAATAGGTCGCGCGTGCGCATAGGACACGTCTGTCTGGTTTTGGTGCAACCGCGCCTCGTTTTTTGCAGTAAATAAGTTCTTATGTTAAAAACTTTTATTTGTTCACGAGAAAAAATGTCATGCTGAGTCTCCTGACGTCCAAAATTTGACTTGGAGTTACTTTTTATTATCACTTCTTTTGTAAAACAGCTTTGTAGAGAAAGAATACATATAGTAAAATTATTTTTGTTTTATATTGTTTGGTTTTGTTTTGTGTGTTTGGCGTGTACTTGGCGCTTTTTTACCTTTTTCAAAAAAGTAAGTTTTTCGAGATATCACACATTTTGTGGAATATAAGTTCATTTCCAAATTTTTCTTTTTTATTCTTTCTTTTTTCCTCAATTCTTAACAATAGTAAATTATTTATAATTCAGAGAAAGGGCAAATAGTTCCAAAAATATGTAAGTTTCAAACGTGATAGGCAGTTAAAACTAAACACACGGGTGTTGTTGTGCGAATATGTGATGGTAATATTATTTATTCATGTATATAAATGAAACATAAAAACGTTTTGACCTTCAGTTTAGGTCTTTATTAAATTCTACAAATATAATATAGCAAAATATTAGATTTCTTTATAATCGTAAATGCGCAAAATAAGATTAATATGTTAACTTCCAGATATGTGCTGTTTAACAAACTTCGTACAATACAATGATAATAAGTAAGATGTTACAATAAGTCGTATCAAACAAGAGCTGTACATGACTGATTGAAAATTTGAAAAGACATCAAATTGAACAGTGAAATTGCAGACTGAGACATGCGCATAGAACTTAAGCTGTATTAACAACAAACGATAAATAAGACTTATCGAGGTTCTCCGTGTCACTATGCAAATTGAGGCCGTGAGTTTGTTTTTTAATATGTAGCGTTTCAGAAATTAAACGTTTATGATAGTGTCTTTCACAATCTAAAATATCGACATTATCCCAAATAAAATCGTGAGAAAAATTAATTCTGTGATCTGTAATAACAGAGGTTTGCGTGGTGTTTTGTTTAGAATGATTTTTGTGTTCGTTGATTCTGGACTGTAAAATTCTACCAGTTTGGCCTACATAAAAAGCCTCACAATCCTTGCTTTTAATTTTATAGACAACAAAAGGACAAGAAAAAGGAGGTATAGGATCTTTTTACTTTAATGAATTTGGACAATTTGTTAAGACTGTAAAAAGCGGGATGTGTGTCAGTCTCTTTAGGAAAAGTTGATGAAAATATCTCCTATCATCCTTCTGAGGGAAGCGGAAAAGGGATAGAGAAGAAGGTGAAAAGAATAGAGAAGTGGAGGAGAGAGAGGTCGGGAAATGAGAGTTCACTACTGGATATTAGAGAAGTTAGAGAAGACAAGAAGGAAGATGGGAATGTATATGGAGAAGAGAGAGGTAAAAAGTAGAGAGGGAGCTGGAGGATTAGAAAAGGAGGGAAAAGATATTAAAAATGGAGGGGGAGAAGATGAAAGAAAAAATGAGAAAGCTGGAGAAAAGGTTGGAAGAAAAAGAGGGAAGAGAGAAAAGGAAAAAGGAGGGGAAAAGAGAAGTAGAGGTAGAGAACACATGGGAAGGAAGATTGAGAATGTTAGAAGAAAATATAGACAGAAAACAGAAGGAAGAGAGAAGGAGGAGGAATGTTATAATAAAAGGAGTTCCAAGGAAACAAGGTGACTGGAAATGGGGAGTGAAAAAGCTTTTGAAAGAAATAGGAGCGGAAGTAAAAATAGGCAAAATAAGGAGGACACCCACAGGAAGGGAGGATAAAGGAGAAATGGTGTGGTTAAGGCTGAAGAGGGAGGAGGACAAGAAGCAAGTGTGGGATAAAAAAAGAGATTAAAGGAGAGAAAAGTTTGGATCGAGGAGGATTTATCGTGGAAAGAGAGGAAGGTAAGAAGGAAATTAGGGGTAATTGCGGCGGGGGAGAGGAGGAAAGGGAAAAATGTCTGGGTGGAGGACGATAGGATAAAGATGGAGAGAGTTTGGCGGAGATGGGACAAGGAGAAAAGGGGATTGGTTAAAATCGTAAAAAGAAGGGAGCAGGGAGAGAAGGGGAAAGAAGCGGGGAAAGGATTGGGTGGGGAGAGAGGAAGAATCGGTAGAAAGATCGAAGATATCGGTAGAAAAGTCAGGGGGAAGAAAGAAGTAAAAAAGGATAAAAGTGAGGAGGAAGAAAGGAAAGATGAGAGTGTGAAGGAATGTGGCTGAGCTTAAGGAGAAAGATAAAAGTTTTTGGAGTGGATTGAAGAGTTGGGATGTGATAATTCTGTCGGAAACTTGGGTGGACAAAAAAGGGTGGGCGGGGATTGCTGAAAAACTACCAAAAAATTTTAAACAATTAAAGAATCTTTTCCGGCTCTGTAGTTTCTAAACTAATAAATATATATTCGGTCATTGGAGCCATTCGCTAGGTGTTGTGCGGAAATTATACGTGTATATATGTCCATATATACGTGTTCACATGTAAATTTTTACACGTGAAATTCGAATTGAATTAACAATTCTAAAATTTATATT
>NW_018022524.1:12726-15890 GCF_002006095.1 Pseudomyrmex gracilis | reverse complement strand
AGAGATGCAAGTATAGCATCCAATATGAATTTTAGAATTGTTAATTCAATTCGAATTTCACGTGTAAAAATTTACATGTGAACACGTATATATGGACATATATACACGTATAATTTCCGCACAACACCTAGCGAATGGCTCCAATGACCGAATATATATTTATTAGTTCAAAAAATTTTAGTTGCGAGGTACAGTGGACGGGTAGGAAAAATAAGAAAGATAGGGCTATGGGAGGGATGTTGCTGGGAGTAAAGAAGGGGCTGGAGGCAAGAGAGGAGAAGGGATGGGAAGGAAGAGATGGGATAATGGTGAGAAAAATAAGGATAAGGGGTGAGAGATGGAGGATCGTGGGGGTGTACATAAACGGGGGGATAGAGGAAAAATTAGAGGAGTTAAGAGAGTGGATAAAGAAGGAGAATGGAAAAGTGAGGACAATAATGGAGAAGAATTTTACTGCGAGGACAGGGGAAAAAGATGGAGAAATGAGGAGAGGGGGAGAAGAAGAGGAAGAAAGGAGTAAGAGGTCGAAGGATGAGAAAGTGAACGCGGAGGGAAGATTGTTGTTGGAGAGGATTGAGAAACTGGGCTGGGTAATATGGAACGGGGACACAAAAGAAGACGAGGAGGAAGAATGGACTTACACGGGTGAAAGAGGGGAATCAGTGATTGACTATGTGCTAGGGGAAGTAAGCACGAAAGAACATGTGGAAAAAATGGAAATAGGGGATCAAGTGGATTCGGATCATCATCCGGTGGTGATCTGGATCAGAAGTGGGAAAAGGGGGAGGACTGGAAGCAGAGAAAGGGACAGAAGGAAAGATGGAATAAAAAGGATAATGTGGACAGAGAAAGGAAAAAGAAAATGGATGGAGGAGATGCAGAAGGAGATGAGGGATGAGAAAAAGGAAGTTGAAGATTAATGGGAGAGCATGAAAAAAAGAATAAGAACTGTGTTAGGAGAAAGGGAAGTACGGAAAGTAGGGAAGGGAGAAGAAGGTAGTGGGATGAAGAATGTAGGGAAAAGAAGAATGTAAGAAAGGAGTTAAGAAGATAGAGAAAGGGAAGAGGATGTAAGGAGGATTATAAGAAAAGAAAGAAAGAGTATAAGGCGTTGTGTAATAAGAAAAGCGAGGAAGAAAACAGAGCTTGGGAAGAGGTGGTGAAAGAAGCAAAAACGATGGGGCAAGTGTGGGAAGTGATGAATAAGGAAAAAAGAAGAAAGAAAGGTGAGAGTAGTAGAATTGAGATAAGAGAGTGGGAGGATTATTTCAAGAAGCAGTTGGGAGAGGTGGACTGGAAAGTGGTGAGAGAGGAAAGGGGAAAAAGGAAGAAGGGAGAGGAGGATATAGGAAAGGAGGAAATTATAAGAGCGATTGGAAAATTAAGGGTAGGAAAGGCACCAGGGGGGGATGGTATACAAGCAGAGGTGTAGGAGTTTGGAGGAAGAAATACGCAGGAATGGGTGTGGAATATATGTAGGAGGATTTGGGCAAGAGAGGGGTGGATCGATGAATGGAATGAGGGGATAGTGGTGCCAGTGCTAAAAAAAGGAGAGGGAAATAAGGTAGAGAAATACAGGGAGGTGACATTGGCCGGGTCATTGTAGAAAGTATATGCGGAGGTGTTAGCAGAAAAGTTAAGGGAAGAGGTGAAAAGAAAGAATTTAGTTCCGGAAAGCCAGGCGGGGTTCAGAAGAGGAAGGGGTACGATGGATATCATTTATGTGGTAAATTACCTGGTTAGCAGAAATTTAAGTAGAAAGGAGGGTGGGTTGATTGCGTTATTTATAGATTTGAGGGCGGCTGTCGACACGGTCAATAGGGAGACTTTACTAAAAGCGATGAGGGAGAGAGGGGTGAGAGAGGGATTAGTGGGAAGGTGTGGAGACTTATATAAAGAGACGAGGAATAAGGTGGCGGCAGAGGCGGAAGTGGGGAATGAATTTTGGACAGATAGAGGGGTGAGGCAGAGATGCCCGCTGAGCCCGTATCTGTTCAATCTGTTGACGGCGGATATGGAGGACTATTTGGGTAGGAACGGATAGAGTGGGATAAAGGTAAGGGGGAGAAGGGTTTCTGTATTGGCGTATGCGGATGATTTGGTGCTGTTAGCGGAGAAGGAGGAAGGGATGAAGAAGATGAGGAGAGAGATGGAAAAATGTCTGGCGGGAAAGGGTTTGGAAGTCAACGTAAATAAATAAAAAGTGATGAGGTTTAGAAGGGAAGAAGGGAAAAAAAAAGCTGGAATGGTGGTGGAAGGGGGAGAGATTGGAGGAGGTGAGGGAATTTAAATATTTAGGGTATGTGTTTTAGAGGAACGGGGGAAGGGAGGCGCAGATAAAAGAGAGGGTTAGAAAAGGGGCGGCTATTATGAGTCAAGTGTGGGTGATTGGAAAGAGGAGGTTCGGTGGGGATTGAGGTAGAAGGTTATGGTTGTTCGACGTATTAGTTTGGTCAGTGGTTAGGGTTAGGTATGGGGTGGAGATATGGGGATGGAGAGAATGGGATAGCTTGGAGATGTTACAAAATGGATATATAAGGTAATTATTGAAAGTAGATTGGAGGACTCCGGGGTATATTGTAAGAAAAAAAGTGCAGAGGGATTTATTAAGGGGAAGGACGGGGCAAAGGGCCTGGAGATTTGAGGAAAGGTTGGAGAGGGTAGCGAAATAGCGAGGCTATGTTTAAAGAAGATTAGGGGGAGAGAGGATGGCGGGAAAGGATTGTCTGAGTAGGAGAATGACAAGATAAAATATTATGAGGAAAGAGGAGTAAGGATAACAGAGATGGAGGAAAGTAGAGAGGCAGGAGAATGGAGAGCTCAGCGGTTGTTAGAGAAGGAAAGGAGGATACAGAGTGAGGAGAGACAAAAAAGGATTGAAAGTTCGAAGTACAATAGATGGTACGGGAGGATTAAGAAGGAAGAAGTGCCGGGGTATTTAAAAAAGGGGTAGAGAGAAAGCAGATGTCAGAGGGTGGCTAGGTTTAGGTTGGGGAACAAGATGAAAGAAACAATTAAAGAATCTCTTCAGGCTCTGAAGTTTCTAAACTAATAAATATATATATTCGGTCATAAGAGCCGTTCGCTAGGTGTTGTGCGGAAATTATATGTGTATATATATCCATATATATACGTGTTCACATGTAAATTTTTACACGTGAAAT
>NW_018022524.1:3946-11401 GCF_002006095.1 Pseudomyrmex gracilis | reverse complement strand
TGTCGAATAATTTGGTGTCGAATAAATCTGTGTCGAATCGAGCGGTGTCGAATCGTACTGTGGTCAAACGGAACACGCCCGTATTTTAATTTGAAATTAGTTGTAAAGTTAGTTGTAAGAGTAAATGGAAGTTTTTTGTGTGTAAGTTAGCTGTAAGAGTAAATGTACGTTTTTTTTGTGTAAGGTATTGTAACTCTAAGGGAAATCAATAAACATTATCTACCTATCTATCTATCTATATACTTTGTTTACATAATTGTTTGTGGTCACTTTTTACTTAGCTAGTTCAAAGACTAGTGCCGAGTAAAAGTCACCTTAGCAAAATAACGTCCAAGGTGTCCACTAAGGTCCCGGCGGTGACGTCAGTTCCAGGGGAAGGTCCACGTCCGGTGAGTTTGTTTCCTGCAACAAAACAAGCATTAATCCTTCTTACTTAAAGGGTTAAAGTAGGTTGCGACCAAAACCTGAGCGACTTCTCTTCACCTTGTCGTGGTGTCCAGGCTTAGGATCGATGATCCGAGGAGCTATGCTGGCGGGGAATCCTTTGATTTTCTGGTAGGATTACCCATGCGCAGTAAGGCCCTCGGGGAGCTCTTACTAAGAGGGAAAATAGAGAAAAGAAAATCTTGAATAAAAACCGGGGGCTCCCAGTCTTGCTTAGCATTTTATGCCGGTGCAACTGGGATAGAGGAGAAAACCCTGAGTTCAAATCTGGGGCGTCCGACTCTGTCAGCCACGGCGCATTTGGACTAGGGGAGTAAACCCTGACTAAAAATCTGGGGCGTCCAACCGCGAGAGTCGCTTCCGGGACAGACACTAAACTAAGGGAAGGACAACCCTGACTCTAAACCCGGGCAGGCCAGGCTCAGTAATTCGCGCCCAGAGACAACTGGCCTAGAGGAGGACACCCCAAATATAAACCGAAGATGAACAGCATGATGTACAGAAGACACCGCCGAGGAAGACGTTACTGGCACAGGGTGAACGGACACCCAGTGCCCGGAAGTCCGGGGGTCATAGCCCTGCCCCTGAGCCGTCGTTATCTTGCGAAGGGTCAGCTGCCCCGTGCGCCACAGGCGGGACAACTTCTTTGGTTACTGCAAGTACAACGCTATTCGACCCGAATGATGAAAGGCCGCTGCTTAAAGGTGTTAGGCCTCGACTTTATACGGCATCAGAGCCGGCCTTGGACTCATCTGACTACGTAGTTGGTGCGGATTCTGAATCGGATGTGGAGATCACAGGAGTAACCATGCTGCCAAAGGAAAACTTCCAGCACGGCGCTTCCGCCCGAAGCTTAGCGCACTCGGCTGAGTCATGAAGGACTCCGCCGGTAATGGATTCCCCTTTACCTCTCGCGTGGAGACAGGAGGAAGCAAAGCCCCTGGCTCAAAAGCCTCTGGCTCTAAGGCTTCTGGTTTCAAAAAGGGGAAGCCTGCGGAAAGAAGAAGGAAGCACAATGACGAGGATGGCTCGTATGATGGAACTGAGGATGAAATTAGCCCTGTCAAAGAGTATAGCGAGCTTCCGGCCCCCTCACTGGGTGCCTTGATTGACCGAGAGCTTGAGAGGATCAATACAGCGCGGTTCAAAAGTGGACATTTAAAGGGCACTACTCATAAGATTATTAAGACCAGCGGTGAAAAGCTTAGGGCGCAAGCTCAGGCACTGGTTAACAGTGCGGTTGATCTGGGCGACGGCACCAGAGCTTGCCTGGCAGTCGCCTGCTCGGAACTAGAGAAGAGCAAGTTGGAGAAGCAGGTTAGGGACCTGCAAGGTAAAGTCAGACTTCTCAGACAATAAAACGCTAACCTCGAGATAGAAGTAAGAGGGTTGGCTTCAAGAATACCTGCTGCTGAAGCATCACAGCGAGACACCTGCGATAGATAAGCACAAACAACCAGAGAAACAGCCCGATTGTTACAGACGCCGATAATTACGGCGGTTGAAATTTTCCCGCCAGGAAACGGTCCTATGGACTTGTTAAAGAAAGAGGTCGTCCCGGAAACAACAACAAGGACCTCAATGAAGAAAAAGTCTCCTAACGTATAGAATCTTAAAGGGCTAATGGTGGAAATACCGGAGGAACCAAGTCCTGAACAAAACAACAGGACTTTGCAGGTTTAGATTGCCAGCCTTCTGCGCTCTCTGCTTATGCTGAAAAAGCAAATCAAACAGCCGGCAAACACTCCCAAGACTCGGAAAAAGAGCACCACGGAGGCAAGACTGCAGTTTTCACCATCGGCGGGACTTGTGTCTGTGGAAGACTACTTTCACGTAGGTAGACGTGGTCAAACGTGGACGGAATAAAAAAGGCAAGAAACCCAAAGCGAATACAGATCACATCGAGGAGAACTCTGCTACAAGAGCGGGAGACAGAACTTCTAGTGCAATAGGAGCTTCACGCAAACGACGACAACAGCTTCAATCCGCCCAGAGACTACAACCCGTAAGTAAAAAGAGCAAGAAAAATAGGCTATCCAAAACGGTTGTCGTGGCTATAAAATTGCTACCTTATAGTAAGCAATCCTATGCCAAAATTATAGGGTTGGCAAAGAAAAACGTGTCCTTAAGTGAATTGGGGACCGAGGATGTGCGTATTCGCCGCGACATGGGCGGTGGCGTCTTAGTGGAAATTGCAGACATCAATGGCCTTGAGAAGGCGGACAGATTGGCCCAGGCATTGACTCCGGTGTTAGCGGACAAAGCGGCCGTATCATGGCCGTGCAAGAAAGGCAAAATCCGTCTTACCGGATTGGATGCATCCATAACCAAAACGGACGTGTTGGCATCTGTGATAGCGGGGGATTATGGAGAGTGCCGCATCACGGACCTGCATGGAAGAGAGATCAGCGAGGGACGTGACCGTATGGGCACTATGTGGCTTCGCTGCCCTGTGGAGGTGGCCTTGCACCTGGCAGAAGCTGGAAGGCTGCGCGTGGGGTGGTCGACGGCGCGAGTCTCACTGCTCCCTTCCCGGGGAATGCAGTGTTTCAAATGCCTTGAATATGGCCACGTGAGGCAGGCGTGTCGCAATGAAATCGACAGAACTCGATGTTGTTACAGGTGTGGAGAAGAAGGCCACCCTGCTCGCATATGTGGCAACAAAACCTGCGACGAAAATTTTCAAGTACATCGGCAAGATTTTCGCGACGAAAATTTTCAAGTACATACATCGGCCAGCAAAAGTACGTTAGTCTTAAGATACAGATTGCTGTATGATACCAGATTGTCGATGTTGAATTGTCGCCATACATTCGACGCGTGCGCGTACTCGCTCTCTGTCACGGTCTCACCGGTGAGCGAACTGTAAACCGCTTCATGCGGTGGCAGACTGGTTTCCAACAGTTTGTCGATGCTGTCCACATATTCGTATGGAAACACAACTTTTTGCGTGAGCAGTTTGAAGTCCTCGGCGGAGAGATCTCTGACTTCCGTTCGAGTCACTCGCAGTTCTCTCTTGTCGAGATAAGACGCGAGCTTCTCTAAGCTTCTGCTTAGAAATTTGTATGAATTGATGAACCGCAAATTGCACGCAGTTATGTTTGTCTTTGTCTCGAGTACTGTTCACATGTTTTGTGAACGATATGTAAATCTCTTTTGTCACGGGCAGCATGGTGATCTCACCCTTGAAAGCGGTGGCCACATCTTTGATAATAAAATGCGCGTTGTACTCCGACAAGTTGTAGAACACAATAGGAACAACGTAGACCTGTTTGATTCAAATTGCACGCAGAGTGCGCGAATCTTCTGAAGCGTCCCGTCAGATGACAGTGGTCGCGCACCTTCTTGTCATCTTGCTCGAACGGTTGTTTGCACACGTGGCAATATTTGGCGTTCCCAAACCGCTTCACTTCCAACGGTGTGGAATTCGCCATGAGCACGTTTTTCGCAAACAATGTCTTTGCACGTTTTGCGAGATTGTGCAGTTCATTCACAAACCACTGCACGCAGTTCTCACCTCTATAGGATCTGTATCCGATGTTGGTGTGCGCGCAGTTCACGTAGTAACCGATGCTGAACACACTGTGTCTTTGGTACTTGTGCGCGCTCGATGCGTTCTGCTCTTCGTTCTGTTTCTCGAGTACGCACTCCAAGTCGGCGTGTACCACCATTAGAACACGTTCCTTGTTATAATATTTAAATCTCAAACGGTTCTTTCCTTTAGCGGAAAAAACAACTGCGCTCTCATTCAATCGTTCACAGTCCACAATGTGTTTTGCCAGCTTCTTGCTTGTGTGGAAGTAGTGTAGACATCTATATACGTGTTGCAATAAAACTACAATACACACAACATTGATTAATGAATTTACCATCTCACAATTTAGAAGGTCACTTTGTATTCAACATTTTTGTTACTGTTGCAACAATTGTTCGTATTTACCGGTCGCATATGTACTTTGCTGTCTTCGTTTTGCTCAATTGCGAGCTAACCAAACGCGATAAATTTTTTATCTACGCGAAGTGTCCCACGTGTCCATCTTGGTGATCGGGAACATACAATGAATTCACATACTTGTTCTTCTTGTTTCACGTGAAGTGCAGCGGCACGTATCCGTGTCCCTGTTCTGCCGCCGTAAACACGGTTACGGACACGTTGTTGCGTTCGAAACGAGCGACTTGGTGCAATGTAATTGGAAACTCTATTTCATCAAAGTTCAATACACTTGCGTACGCAGAATACTACGACGGTCGATTAGAGTGTTTGACACTTGGATACAACGCGGCGACCACTGCTCACGCGGAACACGCATTGTCTTGCGATTGTACGTTCACTACCGCGTGTTTGAACTGAACCTTACGCGTTATCTGGACCTGACATCCCGCGCGCATGGGATTATGATTGTTCNCATTCACTGTAAGATTCAGTATTTGCACCAACGCCCAGCCGCTGTCGCGTTCCTGGAACTCCTCTAGAGCGGTCATTGTTGCAGCTATTACGTCTCGATCGTACCACACGCGCAGATCCGACGCGTGATAGAGTTTACGATTGCGCGTATTGAACGATTTCACACTCGTCTTTTCACCCGTGACAACCTTTCCGTTGAACACTGTGTTCACTTTTACACTAGCGTGCCGCGCGATTGCTCGACAAACGCGCGCGAGCACCGTGTTTTCAGCGGCTTCGAGAAATCAACGGGGTTCGATGAACGACTTGTTCATCACGATGCCGGTCACCAAAAGATTTGTAAGCGCTGTCTCGACTTTGATCCATGCGAGTACCGCACTCTCGACACCCGCATCCACATGCGCGAATCGTTCGCGAAGGACCGCGCGCAGATGTTCGAGTCGCAAAATTTGAGCGATGTGCCTATTTATCACACCTGTGTATAGTCGCGGGCGTTTTCTTCGGCACTCTTCTCTCAGCGTCTCTAGACGATCGTTGACCGTTCCTCCCACGAGATGTAACCATTCAACGTGTTGAGGAGCGCGGTCTCTTCTTCAAGCGGTTCGCGATTGTTTATGTTTACAATTTCCATTGTTTGATCCAATGCATTGTTGATTTTGCATCTTGGCTTTCGCAATACACGCGCGACAATATCTTTTCAATGGGGCTGGTCCATCAATGTGATCGTAGTCTTCCGGTTGATTGTAATGCTCGAGACACCTGCAATACAGCTGCACCTCGGGATCTTTCTTCAAATGCTCAGACAATCGGTCCCACAAAAGCTCCACATAATTATTGAACACTTCTAGAAGAATCCTCTTTGGAACGTTTTTCAACTCTTTGACCGACAGGTGTAAAATGCACGTCGTGTCCACTCCGTTAAACATTTCAAAAACGACAACGACAACTTGTTATCTATACGGCTTGCGATCTCTACGACTTGCGATCTCGATTGCTCGCGATCAAAATAACTTGTGACTCGCTCCCAAACTCGAGATGCCTTTTTATTTTGCTCTTTATCTTTCTTCGAAATCTTTAGATTTGAAATTGCAATTTTAAAAAACCACATCCGGTAGGTAACGGTTTTTTACGCGCGCACCGGAAGTGCGTAGAAAAATTACATCCGGTATAAAACGGTTTTTTATACAAATGTCGCAGGAAATGACTCATCAAACCGGAAGTGACTCATTGCTTTGGCAATAAGAAAAGACGCACTTCCAAGAAAAAAAGTTTGATTTTTCTCGGAATTAATTAATTATTATCTTACTGCGCAGGTACAAACTGCGCGTTATTTATTTTTAAACGTGCACCGTTTCCGGGAAATTGCGGTTTTTCTCGGAATTAATTATTTTACTGCGCAATTTAAATATCTAATTGAGAGGTAATATTATTTTAGCAATAACGGCATCATCCAAACAACCTTGAACACGTTTGGACCTGTTCGAGTTCTATTTTTAGCGATGACGTCATCATCCGCAACAACCTTGAACACGTTCAAACATGCTCACACGCGTCCGCGCCCGCTCCAAACGACCTTGAACATATACGACAAGTTCGAACACGTTACGACCAATGACGTCAACGATAATGCTCACTTACCTGAAATAAATAAAACACGTCGAATAATGCATGCTCTATTTTTACGGTTCGTCGTTAATTGGCTAATTCCGGTAGAGCTGATACCAACGTTCCGCCGACGCCAGCCACACTCCTACGTTATCTCATCCGCAACGCCCAGGTCCTTCGATTCTGCTTTCAATATTACAAATATGGTTCCAATGACCCCTCCCTCGCGCGGTGCCCCATCCTTCCCCTCTTGCTCTCGGTTTCAAGTACCGTTAGTTAGACAAGAACAGACTTTGTCTCTCTTATGGAAAAGTCGCTTTTTCTTCTGGAAAAGTGGTCCAGAATCTGCTTAGTATAACTACTTATTACATATATTACATAAATGAGAAATTTCTTCTTTTAAGTTATTCTTTTAAGTTTATTTTTTCTTGTTCTAACAATACTGTGCTATGAGAAAAAAGAGACTCGTGCTGACATATGCAACGCGATGATACACTAAACAGTACTGTGCAATGAGAAAAGAGAGAATTGTGCGGACATATGCAACGCGATGATGCACTAAAAAAACATGTGTAGTTCAAAAATATAAAATTACAATATAAAATTACTATACGTAATAATATCACTTCCGTATCAGTATGCAACATTCGTTTTTTGCTAATTAATCAATTTCATTGGAGAAGAGGCTATCCTTTCATCAATGGAAAGAAACAGTGAGACAGTAGTATTTAAGAGCTCGTCGTTCGCGTCTAACCATCAGTTTACAAAGATAAAAAAGAGAATTGTATATTTGTCAAAATGATTAAACATTGTATTCCAAAGAACTATCAAGAAGAATATAGATTTGAATCTTTTTGATTAGCCAGCTTTAAAGATTGGCCATGCCCGTGGATAAAGCGGGAAAAACTGGCAGCAGCTGGATTCTATTACACAGGCAAAGAAGATAAGGTAAAATGTTTCAAATGTAAACTTGAAATAGGCAAATGGGAAACGAATGACAA
>NW_018022524.1:0-2306 GCF_002006095.1 Pseudomyrmex gracilis | reverse complement strand
CGCGAGAAAAAGAAATGCCCAAACGTGCTTGAATGTTCACCGCATGCGCACAAAGCAGCTGGAGAGAGAGGCTACTATATTGTCTGCACCGTAACATGTGGACTTCAGGTCGGCACCGTACTAGCAATATAGAAGTATTATATATATAGACAAGAAGGATGATGTTACCGAGGACATTGAAATGTTAAACAAGACATTGTCGAAACAGAAATATCCACGATTTGACACTTATAAAGCGAGAATCAATACATTTGAAATATGGCCAAAATCACCAAAACAAACAAAACAAGATTTAGCAAATGCTGAATTTTATTACACATGGAAAGATGAATAGACGTTGTGCTACTATTGCGGAGGAAAATTAAAAAATTGGAATCCGGAAGATGTTCCCTGGGAGCAACACACAAAGTAGTCTGAATACCAGAAATGTGCATTATTTGAAATAAATGCATTTAAAATAGAAATGCAAAATGTAAAATGCCTATTTTGTATTTTANATTTAAAATATATTTTTTCAAAACCTATTTTACATTTCTATTTAAATGGCTTTGATTATCTATTTTCTATTTTAAATACAATTTTCTCGTAAAAAATTACTTGAGATACAGTCTAACTTCTATTTTTGTTTTCTACGTATTTGTTCGTTTCCCTTTTATATACATATACAAAGGCTGCGTTTTGATATTCACTGCCAGTACTAAATCCATACTTTACATTATATGTAATATAGATTTGCAATATTGGCAGTAAATATCGAAACACAATCAAACTAATATACATAAATACTTCTTCTACTGCTCTTTTTATCTATAACAAAACAAACTCAAGAGTTGCTAAAGTTCCGCTAGATTATGTATCAGTGTTTACAGTGATAATACAATGTGATTGGTGAAAAAATAAAATTATTAAAAATGGAGAGGACACTTCATATTTGCATTTTTTAGAAACAATTTCATCGCCTACGGTCTCAAACCTTAACACAAATAAAGTTTGATTATTTATATATGTACTACGCAGTGATGCTACTAGTATTTGTTCATTTTGTTATTCATAAAGCTTAGATATGGAGTGGGTATAGCCTATTCAAGCAATGAGTGGGAAGTGTGAGCAAGATCTGAAAGAGAAAAAATATACTTCTGTCCTGCTCATGTACTGTTTTTCTTTCTTTCATGTGCTTGCGAAAGTGCCATGTGATAAACGAGATTTGTTTTATTTCCTGAAATAACCTGTAAAGTAGCAGCCAGTGCAAAGAAATAAGACAAACTAACGGTATTTTTTAGTAGAATGAAATAAAAAAATAAGTTAAAATGAAAGAAAAATATATTATACTTTAAAAAAAATATATTATACTTTAAACACAAGTATATTATAGTCTCTTATATTTTAACAAATGTATTATATATATTTAACATATATTATACGTTAACATATATTACTTTAACATATATTATATTATACTTCAAAACTAATACAATTCAAATCTGATACATTTTTATCATCAATAAAATATATATATTATACTAAATATATATTTTATTGATGATAAAAATGTATTAGTTTTGAATATTTGTGACGTATGTATTGTGTTTTTCCAGCGTCTTGAAAATTTAGCTTTGTGAAAAATAAATGTATTTGACCATATGTTTCAATAATACAGTTTAATACTTGTATCCTGTCGTTGTCAAAGATATCTTAGTTTTCCATATGTTCGAACATAGAATCGTGCGTAAAACTATGATTAATCACAGCGTTAAAACCTTTTAGCATCAAGAAATCTTTGATATTTGTTTTTACAAAAATAAGATGATTATTTTTCTTTATAATTTTTTTACTCAACCCATTTTTTAATTTATATTTATTAAAAAATACCATTAGTTTGTTTTATTTCCTTGCACTGACTGCTACTTTACAGGTTATTTTTAGGAACTAAAACAAATCTTGTATATTACTTGGCACTTGCGCAAGCACATGCGCAGAAAGAAAAACAGTACATGAGCAGGACAGAAGTATATCTACTGTCTCTCAGATCTTGCTAGTCGCTGCTATTGCAACTCCATAGCTATAAGCTCTATGAGCGCCAATAAAACGCCTTTTCTCGTATATAGGATTACTTATAAGACCTGACAGAAGAAAGATGAGAAATCTTCTCTTTGAAAAACTTGTCCTTTTGAAAGCATCACGTTTTACTTCTAAAGAGCAAACTGTCATTTCAAAAGAATAACTAAATGTCTAAAAACGATGAATTTTTAAATATAAAAAATATTAATAAGAGATATGTATAAATAATAAGAATAAAAAATTTTAAT
>NW_018022523.1:0-21250 GCF_002006095.1 Pseudomyrmex gracilis | reverse complement strand
AGTTTTTACAATGTGGATACAATTGTGAGTAGGATTGGTAAGATAATAAATTTATCGTGGTACGGAATCTTATAAGCTGTGGCGCAAATATTTTGACAAAACTATGATTCTATATATCTGTTTTGCCTTACTGTAACTATTTCTAAATGTTGATTCCAAATTTGTTTCTTATATCGCACGATATAAGAAACAAATTTGTATTATAAAGGGTTTTGTTCCTATAATATATAAATGTATTATCATGACTTTTAGCGATATTAAGGACGCAAACGATAGTATTATCCTTTAATATAACGCAGTTATTTTTATTATTGTTTAAATAAAATAAAACAATTTAAATAAAATAAATCTAAAAAAAAATACAATGTTTTATATTCTTCTATATATGTAATCACGTTCATGACTCAATGGATCATTTTTATGATCTCTCTCGAGAAATCTTTTGTTACGCACTTCGGAGCAGTTAATACAAAAATTTATCTCATAAAGTCTTTGATCAATCTGTTAAAGTGGTTTATCTCCTTTTCGTATTAATTTTTTTTTTTTTTATTAAGTTATCAATCTAGTTTTAGTTAAGAACGACTCCAAGTTTTTAAAGTATTTCTAAGTAAGGTGGAAAATATAGGCCAATTGGAGTCTAAACACGGTTGTTAGTGTGTCAGGTAGTTATGAATGTATTATTAAAATGTTACAGACGTTTCGACTACCATATTTNATTTCAAAATTTATTATTGTATAGATATATTGAAAAGAACCGGAACTACGATCGAAACGTCTATAACATATTAATAATAAATACATAAATTTCGGACACATTAACAATCGTGTTTAAACTCCAATTGGCCTATATTTTCCACCTTAGAAGTAATTTAATATTAAATTAATCTATAACTTTACAATATTACAGTAATATTCTTGATATATCACCNCAACATTACTGTGATATATCATCGTAATATTACTGAGATGCGATTCGGCGGACATTTTAATATTACTGTGATATTACTGTAATATTACTATGATATTTCTACTATATTAGAGTGTAATATTGCAATCGAAAAACAATATTACTGTGATATTGCAGTAATATTACGTGCTATGTGGGCAGTATATTGTAATTTTACTGTAATATTTCCGTAATATTACGTGTTATGTGAGATATTATATAGCACTATATTTTGTACATACACAAGGTGTCTCAGAGCACTTAAGAATATTATTAGGTATTACAGGGATCACTGAGAATATTACTGGCAATTACACAGAATGTCAGTAATTTTTTCGTACCACTGCCGCAATATATTACTTCTAGTAGTTCTTTTTCGTAAGGGACATGCTCAAAAACGAGAGAAATAGTTATTTTGAAAAATGTTTTAGACAAAAGTTGTTGATGAACAAGTAATGCATTACAATGGCATATGCAATTGACCTTGACCCTTACAAAAAAGAACTACTGGCAGTAATATATTGCGGCAGTGGTACAAAAAAATTACTGGCATTCTGTGTAATTGCCAGTAATATTCTCAGTGATTCCTGTAATACCTAATAATATTCTTATGTGATTATCAGTAATATTTATATTACTGACTTTATTTATATGTAATCGGCAGTAGTTCTTTTTCGTAAGGGGAGTAACGTCGTGAAGATCATGTCAAGGTCAACTTGAAGTTTTTAAATGAGAACTTTTAGTTTTTATTGCATATTCTTGTAGCCTACGTCAAGGCGTTTTCGAAACACTGCTTACTTTTTTTAGTTGAAATCATCCTGAGTTATGAGACTTCAAAATTTCAGTACTGTCGGCGGTAGCATTACCCAAGATATACCGCGTGAAGGTCGCACGATTGGATTTATACCTCTTCGATATATATTCATCTCGAAATATGTAAATTCGACCGTACGATCTCCACGCGGTACATCTTGGGTAATGTTAACGCTGGCGGTACTAAAATTTTGAAGTTTTATAACTCAGAACGATCTCAACTACAAAAGGTTTATAAGCAGTGTTTTGAAAACGCTTTGACGTCAGCTAAAAGAACAAGTAATAAAAATTAATAGTTCTCATTAAAAAAATTTAAGTTGACCTTGACATGACCTTCACGACGCCATTCAAGGTCAATCGCATATGCCAATATATAATACATTATTTGTTCCTCAACAACTTTTGTCTAAAACATTTTTCAAAATAACCATTTCCCTTGTCTTTAAGTGGGTGACGTGGGTGGTCTGACACCCTGTATATTGGGTAGCCCAAAAATCGTGGTCCAGGAAAAAGATAATGTATAGAAATAATATAAAAGTGTAAGATAATTGTATTTATTATTATTTAAGTAGTTTTTTACAGACCCAGTTTTTTTTACATTTTAGTTTTTTACAAAATCTACGTATGTTGTTGTTCCTTTACTACATAATGAAAATAGTTAAAATATATATTTAAATAAATAAAATTCTTGTTATACTTTATATGAGATAATTGTTTTATACATATCTTCTTTTCTATTTCTTTAAAAGTATCATAATACAGATACACAAATGTAATAAAAACGTATTAATTTTTCAGATGTTTGAATAATTTTTAGATAGTTTTATATATACGCTTATTTTTTAAGTATAATAACATTGGAAATATTTTTTTTAAATTATAGTAATGATATAACTAAAGTATTGTACATATATGAATTTTTTTATATTGAGATTGCATTTACACTCTGAAATAATTTACTATATTCTCAAGATAAAATATATTGTATGTACAGATGTCCGACAGCACAGATGTTTAACAGATATTGTTACGTCTTGGACTCCACGGGCCTTTTATTTTGCGCGCGCAACGGAATATATTAAGAATTGGAATTAATTCATAGCGTTTTTTTAATAAAAAAAAATTATTTATTTTGGTAAATAAAAACGGAGCACCCTCGGAGGTCATTGTCCTTGACATCTAATAATTATTAAGTCTAACAGTAGTTCTCTCTCTCTTTCTCTAAGGAATAATCTTTGTAACGAATTCCCGGAAGGAGAAACGAGAGCCAGCCGAGATAAGATAGACAGGACCGAACCGAACGACGCATTATAAACAAACCTAGCTGAACGACATATGACAGAAAGACTCGCGCCGGACAACGCACTATAAACAATCGAGTCTAGAGCACCTGGATTAATAAACAAACCTTATCGACCCTTGAGAGGAAATTTTTAACGGACAATAGCTCTTTGTATAAGCGCGGACACTTGCAATTCCCGGCAAGCCGCGACAGCTCTCGTAACTCTAGAAGAGAAGTCGTAAATCAAGAGGCTAGAGCCGTGGCGCAGACATAAACAAGATAAAACACGTACAGATAACCAAGATTTAAACAAACGATAACCCTACCGATCCAAGAAATTGATCTCGGAGAAGGGTCTCGCTTCCGAGAGTTAGCAAATGAGAAATCGAGATTTTGAGGAAAGACGACGAGGAAGAGGAAACCAGGGCACGCATATAAAAGAACCTGGACCTTAGATCGACAGATCATCTTCATTAGCAATCATTATCATCGAAGTTTTTAGTTCATTACGTAGTTCCATCCTGAATATAGTCAGCTCAATTTTAATTTAATTTTTCTACAGTAATTTCAATCATAGTTCAAAATCAAAGTCAATATATTAGAGTCAGTGATCAACCTTCTCATTCTGCGAATCTCCAAAATGGACCGCTACTCCTCTTCCGATCTTCTGCGGAACAATAGTTGCAAGGAACCGCGGACGAACCACGGTGACGAAACCAGAATCCACTCATAGCATTCTACCGAAGTAGATCATCGAGTATATTGTCGAGTATAAGTCTCATTATTATCGACACGAACACTCTTATATTTTACATTTCGACAATGAGCGGCAATCGAGATCATCAATTGTTACAACCAATACTAATTCTCGATACACAACGTAACGTTATGATTCCGCGCATAGTAATATCTATTGCTAATATTTACCTGATCAATAATTTGATACTAATGATCTACTTTTAATTGACTATCTCGATTTGCTACCTATAGTTAAATGAACAGCGTCTAAATTAAAATAGAATCTTTTGAACAATAGACCCTCTCATTTTACGATCTCTTACGGAGACGGATCCGACCCGTAGCTAACTAGTGTCAGCGTATTTTGCAAAAAAATTATTTCTTGTAAACACACTCCGGACTCGAGATTCTCTATTAATCCTAATCCAGCTCAATAATCTCGATGTCACTTCAATAAAACATTCTACCGCTTGTAACAATACTCATGTCTTTTCTTCGATTATTATTATTATATTAACAATTCTACTTGAATAAACAATGATGATAATATTTTGTAACAAATCCAAGGTTTACATCAGGCTTTAATTAATTTATCACTTATGGACCTCGTCTAACTAACAATCTATTAGTAAACCACACTCATTAAACCATCAGTTCATTCCTTGTTAAATCGCGTTCCGTCCTTGGTAATTGAGACTTGCGTCTTAGATCTAAAAAGGAACCGACGAGTGAGAATCAAGAGGCACGGTAGTGCCTCGCGCCAAGTTCACGCGCAACGAAGTGGCGCTCGAACTGCGCGAGCACACCGTGCCTCTTATATACGCAAAATTTCAGTAAATGAGAGACTGGGAAGTTTTTTACAAGGCTATTTTTCAAGAACGACTGAACCGATTAATTTCGTTTTAGTCTCATTTGCTTCAGAATAAAACATTACAAAAAAAAATATTCTTGCGTTTTTTGTGTTTGTGGCTTCTGAACGAAGATAATGAATAAGATAAAAAATAAACGTGTAAATCACGATTAAGAAACGTTTTCATCGTCGTGGGACACTCAGAAATGTGCATGTTCACATTTGCGCTACCAGATGGTGTTGTTTAACGAGCACGTTTTAAGAAAAAAGTTAGAGAAAGAGAGAAACATCAAGAAGCACGGTAGTGCCTCGCGTCAAGTCTACGCGCGACGAATCACGCACAACGAAGGTTTTTTTTCTATTATTTTACAACCTATGTTAATTCGGTGATTGGAAAGTTCCCAGAAACGCGGTTTTACAATAAAGCTTATGAATAACGAATATATGCATTTGACTTATTTTAATATTCTACATTTAACGATATATAATTCTTTTCGCAAATCGCGGATATCTCGAGAACCAGAAGCTTGAAACTAATTTTGCAGATACCTTCAATCGACTAGTCTGCGATTTATGACAAAAAGTGAAAGTTAACAAATTGAATATTTCGAGAACGGTACAAGTTAGAGCAAAATGGTTTTCGGATCTTGTTTTGTATTAGATGCAAAATACCGCGTAATAAAAGTTGTATTAGATTGCAAAATACCACGTAATAAAAATTTAATAATTTTTATTATTTAAACATTTGATTGTTAAAAACAAAACCTAGAATGTTCAAACCGGGCTGGTATTTTGCAGTTTGATGTGCTGAGAATTATAGCGCAAACCGTTTTTCTCTATCTTCTTTAGTTTGTTAGTTATTAATTTTGCAACTAACTGTGATGCTATGTGGTTGCGACTTAAGGGTAATAACTTGTCGACGTTGGCGTAAGGGTTCCGGTGGTAACTCATAAGTAATGGTAACTCGCTCGGAACAGTGATTTTTTGATGATGTTAGTTACAACAAAATGGTGATACTGGTAACTTTACTCCCGAACTTCGACTCTCGAAGCACCGATTTACCGACGGTAGAAAATCTGGATAGTTTTAGGTTCTAGAGGAAAAAACGGCAGGGCCGAGTAATAAAAATATATATATAACTATATATAAATACTAGTTATATATATTCAGTTTAAATATAAAGTCAATATTGTATTTATAACAAAAAATGGTTATCTTAGAAAAAATTAATAAATGTGTTATTATTGTTGAGAAAAAACAGAATAAAGAAACAATGAAAAAAGAAAAGAATTTGAAAAGAAATTATAGTGCATCATCTGTCACACGCACGTACATACAACCAAGTAAACTTATGTATATTAAAGCTTTTAGTTTACTATAATATAATAATGTATATAAAAACTATAAATGTTTATATTTTTTTTTTTAGAAAAACTAAAAAAAACTTAAAATATAAAGTGTGTGATACTCTAAAACCTTACCTTTTCAAAAAAAGGTAAAAACAGGCGCCAAGTACACGCACAATACGTATTGTATTTAAATTAAATTAGTTTTTTATTTATAAATAGATAAGATAAACCCCGATGAGCCAAAAGTCCAGGATGGTGATGGAATAAAACAATGATTTATATGTAGTGTATATTGAATGTTTCGATCAGTGTATTTGTGATTATCTTCAGCAACTGTGTAAATAAATTTTACAGAATAAGAATAGAAATCACCGTTATAACAGAGATATGCGAGAGTACACACACACAAATAATTGAGTACGCACCTAAATTGACGAATTCAAATCTGTAGCCGTCAAAGTGAGTCAGCAAACGGCAGCGAGAGTAAACATATCGATGACAGTGACATACGAACTAAAGTAAGATGTCGATGCCTCGAAAGTCTATGAGTTAACGTTAAGTAAAGATTTTCATTACTTTGGTTTAAACAAAGTCAGAGAAATTATTTTAAAGAAGTACGACTGTAAACTACAGTTAAATAAAGTTTTAAAAAAATTAGGTCAAATCAATAAAAAATCAATGAAAGTCAGATGAAATTTAAAGTTTATAATTAAAAGAACTATTTTTTAAAAACTTACTCTTAATTTCAGGATTAAAAACTGGAAAACTCAAACTGCATTCGCTGACACACAAAGAGACAGAAACAAACATGACCGTCTTACATCGTAGTCGAAAAACAAATGAGTGTCACAAAGTAACGTACAAAAAACAAATCAAATATATGAGAGGTGGAAAAGAGAGGAAACATCACGTGACTATTGAAACTTCTTGATCAAAGGTGTGTACATAGGATCAAGAAGCTCGGTGTCTTTCATGGAATTTACACAATTCTCTTGCATTTTTATGTGCAACATCTCCGAGACTAGTCTTTTATGGTAAAATTGTTCAGAGTCTAAGATTTCAACCTTATTCCATTGGAAATCATGGCCAGAGTCACTACGGTGTTTATTAACAAGGTTAAGGTTTTTTACGGTTCCATTCATCTCTGAGACTACTGACAATCTAACTAGAATTTTAAAGAAAATGAATTTTAGAGTCTCTTTCAGATGTTTAAATATCTTGAAGATATTCATAAAAGTACATAAAGATAATTTGGAACATGGCTCTAAAAACAATGTTATTTATAAAATCAATTGTTCTTCTTGCACAGCCTCTTACATAGGTCAAACAGGTGTAACGGTTCTATTTTTCGTGAGAAAATGTTCCGTTCTTTTATATCTTTAATTGCTGCGGAGTAGCTCGTCGGATTCAGGGAAAGGTAAGAAACAGAGTGAACTCGGTAATTTAAAGTAACAAACAAACAAGATTTATTCAAATAAAAAAAAGAATTAAAAGTGATATGTACAAAAATATCGAAATGAAATGAATATAATACACCGGAGAATTTACTTGGCGGTGATTCTCCGAATAACGCGTGAGATAGTCACGTTTCTCGCTGGTTCGTTTTCTTCACCAAAAAAACTGAGATATGTACAGACGGTGATTTAAACGGCGCGACTCGGTCAAGGCCGTTCGGTAGCCTCGGCTAGATGTTTTTGTCTCCTGACGCGCAAGTTCCGCAGTAGCGCTCGACAACGCGTTTATCGCGAGAACAGTCTTTATCGCGTGGAAAGTCTCTTTTCTATAAAAGAGATTTACACAATGTCGTGTCACAAACCGAGTTTTATCGGTTTGCGAAGAAAAATATTTACAGCGCCGAAAAGTCACTTTTCTTCCAAAAAAGTAGACTTTGTCGTTCGGCCGATCTTACTACGCTAGGTTTTTCTTACTTTCGCTTTTCGCTTATTCCCCTGGAGCGGCTCCAACGGACAGAGATGGTTGGCCTGACGGAGAAAACGCTATTCTCCACGCACGGTTTCAATGGAAGACAGACCGGCGTTCCCGGCGGAGAATCGTGAGATTTCCGGAGGGTTTTCTAGCTGGAAGATAGCCGGTTTGCCCGGCGGAGAATCGGAAGATTCCCCGAGCGGAGCGGAAAAGAGAGCCGGTCTTCCCGGCGGAGAATCGGAAGATTCCCCGAGCGGAGCGGAAAGAGAGCCGGTTTTCCCGGCGGAGAATCGAAAGATTCCCCGAGCGGAGCGGAAAGAGAGCCGGTTTNAAGATTCCCCGAGCGGAGCGGAAAGAGAGCCGGTTTTCCCGGCGGAGAATCGAAAGATTCCCCGAGCGGAGCGGAAAGAGAGCCGGTTTACCCGGCGGAGAATCGAAAGATTCCCCGAGCGGAGCGGGAAGAGAGCCGGTTTACTCGGCGGAGAATCGGAGGATTCCCCGAGCGGAGTGGGAAGAGAGCCGGTTTACCCGGCGGAGAATCGGAAGATTCCCCGAGCGGAGCGGAACGGATGCCGGTTTACCCGGCGGAGAATCGAGAGATTCTCCGGAGCGGAGCGGAACGGATGCCGGTTTACCCGGCGGAGAATACAAGATTCCCCCTGGAGCGGAGCGGATGCCGGTTTACCCGGCGGAGAATACAAGATTCCCTCGGAGCTGATCGAATCTCTGAGTTGCGGTCGGTTTGTCCGACTGAGAAGAAGCTTCCCTGCTTGCCACTCAGAAGATCCGGAGATCGGAGCAGATCTGATTTCCTTGATTTTCGGGCCGGCTTTTATACCCGAATTTTCCCCGGATTCACGAGATAAACAGTAGAGCACTAGTCGTAGCAGCAACTCCGCAAGTAGCAGCACAAGCTTCGACATCAACAGCATCAGAGCAAATTGAGGCGTTGACAAAACAAGTAGCTGCGTTAACCAAACAAATGGCAAAGTGGATGAAACAAAGCAGGTCCCGACCAAGGAGCCGTTCGAGGAGCAGGCCAAGACAAGGTGCAATCAAGAAGGAAGAAGACATCTGCTATTACCATCGCAGGTTTGGAGCAGAAGCTCGCAGGTGCGCACAGCCCTGCGCATACAAAGAAAAAAACCAGGAGGGCAGTCATTAATGGCGGTAGATGACGACGGCCCAGGACCACGCCGCCTCTACGTGATAGATAAGAGAACAGGAACAAAATTCTTGATAGACACCGGATCAGACGTCAGTATATTCCCTGCGAAAATGACAAGAGGCACTAGGCGGACAGTCCAACCATTCGAGTTATACGCAGCAAACAAGACGAAGATCCATACATATGGAACAACTGTTTTACAACCAGATTTTGGTCTGCGATGAGCATTTACATGGCGTTTCGTAATAGCAGACATTACAAAGCCGATCATAGGATCAGACTTCCTAGGCCATTTTCATCTAGTCTCGGATGTAAGGAAAGGAAAACTCATTGATGGGGAAACAGGGCTAAGCACTATAGGAAAACCAACATACACGAAAGCAACATCAGTAAAAACACTAGAAGGCAGTACTCCATATCACAGAATATTGGCGGAATACCCAAAACTTACGAGAGTAGGAAACATGAAAAGAGGAATAAAGCATACTACAGAACATTACATCACGGTGACAGCAGGGCAGCCCGAGACATCCAGACCGAGGAGGCTGACAACAGACAAACTCAAAGCAGCACAAATGGAATTCAACCTTCTGCTACAGGAAGGNATAATAAGACCCTCAAGAAGCCCTTGGCCACTACACATAGTACCGAAAAACAACAACACGTGGAGATCATGCGGGGATTACAGAAGGCTAAACGCAAGGACTGTACCGGACAGATACCCAATACCCCACATAGAGGACTTTGCACAGACTTTATACGGGAAGAAAATATTCTCGACAATAGACCTGGTACGAGCATATAATCAAATACCAGTACACACAGAGGACGTACAGAAAACGGCGATAACAACACCATTTGGACTATATGAATTCATCTACATGCCGTTCGGGCTACGAAACGCCGCCCAGACATTTCAAAGATTTATAAACAAGGTCCTGCGAGACTTACAGTATTGTTACGCATATATAGACGACATATTGGTAGCATCAGCCACAAAAGAGGAACACGAGGAACATTTACGAGAAAGTTTCAAGAGACTGGACGAATATGGCGTACGAATCAACCCAGCCAAATGCATCTTTGGAGAGCAAGAAGTTAAATTTCTTGGCTACTTGGTAACAGGAGAAGGCACAAAGCCACTGCCCGGAAAAATTGAAGCTATTAGGAAATTCCCAAAACCAAAAACAATAAAACAGTTGCGACAATTCCTAGGAATGTTAAATTTCTACAGGCGGTTTATCCCCGGGGCCGCCAAAGAGCAGGCAGAACTAAATGACCTGTTAAAAGAACCCAAAAACAAAGGGAAGACCCCAGTAGAGTGAACAGGAGAAGCAGAACAAGCATTTGAAAAATGTAAAGAGAGTTTGTCACAAGCAGCACAGTTAACACATCGAAAGACAGGAGCCGAGCTGGCGGTAACAACGGACGCATCAGAGTGCAGTCGGAGCAGTGATACAACAGAAGATAGGACAGGAATGGCAACCATTAGCATTCTTTAGTAAGAAACTAACGGAAGCCCAGAAACAGTACAGCCCATACGACAGAGAAAAGGAATTATTAGCAGTATACCTAGCAATAAAGCAATATCGACACATGCTAGAAGGACGCCCGTTCACAATATTCACAGATCACAAGCCTCTAATATACGCACTGAATCAGGACCCGCTAAAAAGCTCCCCTCGGCAAGCCAGGCATCTGGAATATATCGCACAGTTTTCAACAGATATACGGCATGTATCCAGTAAAGAAAACGTAGTAGCAGACGCTTTATCACGGGTAAGTGCAATCGAAAAAGCAATCAGCTTAGAAGAGATGGCACAGGAACAAGAAACCGACGAGGAATTAAAAGTAGTCTTAACAGAAGAAAAAGGATTACACTTAAGGAAAGTACAAATACCCGGAACTGCGAGCAGCTTATTCTGCGATAGGAGCACACCCGTGACAAGGCCGTATGTCCCGAAGGCACTAAGACGAAAAATCTTCCTAGTACTGCATAGCCTGGCGCACCCGGGAACAAAAGCATCGGCAAAATTGATAGCGCAGAGATATGTGTGGCCAGGAATACAGAAAGATTGTAGAGCATGGGCTCGCGCATGCATACAATGTCAGAAATCCAAAATTACTAGACACAACAAGTCCTCAGTAGGAAACTTCGTAGGGCTCACCAGACGGTTCAAACACATACATACAGACATTGTAGGACCACTGCCGGTCTCGGAGGGGTACCGATATTGTTTAACGATCATAGATCGACTATCCAGATGGCCAGAGGCAATTCCCATCAGTAACATAACAGCAGAAACAGTGGCGCAGCAGATATTCAGCCAATGGATAACACGTTTCGGAGCACCGCTAAGAATAACAACGGACCAAGGAAGACAATTCGAGTCCGATCTATTCAGGCGCCTAACACAACTAACTGGCACAATACACTGGAGAACAACGGCGTACTATCCGGCGGCAAATGGAATGGTAGAACGGCTGCACAGACAAATGAAAGAGGCAATAAAGTGCCACCAATCAGTAAAATGGACGGAAACATTGTCGGTTATTATGATGGGCATACGGGCAGCCTGGAAGGAAGACATCCAGTGCACAGCAGCAGAAATGGTATTTGGGGAACCGATAAGACTACCAGGGCAATTCCTCCACGAGCAAATAGAGGCAAGCAACACGGACGATTACATAGGACGTTTGCGCGAGGCAATAAAAAACTTACAGCCAAAAATAAAAAGACATGGCTAACCAACGACATTCATGTTCAAGGACATGGATACAACCCCACAGGTTTTCGTACGACATGATGCACCAACCGGGGGAGCACTGCAACCCCCATACGACGGACCGTACGAAGTACTTAACAGAGAAGAAAAAACCTATAAGGTACGAATAAACGGGAGACCAGTAAATGTCTCAGTAGATAGGCTAAAACCGGCATTCATCCTGAAAGAAGAGGAGATGCCTAAAGCAGAGATTAGAAAGGAAGAACAGACAAACGGGAAAACACACTCACGAGCAGGAAGACCACTAAGACAAACAGTACGATTCCAGGCGTAAGAAAAGGGGCCCTATACAACGAGGGGGGTCCTATGGTGACTAAAAGATTAGCCACTACAGCGCCTACATATAGGCAACAGCATCTGCCGATAAGAAAGCCACAGCACGGCAAGTTTCTCGGAGGCAGTCTCGCGCGGCAAGCTTTCGTACCGCGCTCCGCCGTCGTGCGGCGCAGGGCAGCGACCGGTCTCGCGCGAGAGAGTTGTGCGCCAGGGCTTTAATAAGAGGCCCAGCGGGCAACGACCGAGACGCCTCACTCGAGTAGCAAGGCACATTCTGGGAGCGCAGCCAGCTAATTCTGCACCCAGGGTTCCGACAAGCTACTCTATCATACAGCGAGGTATATTACGCCACCCTCGTGGACGACGGCCATCGCCCCCCCCCCCGATCACCAGGGGAAGCTATCCGACACGAAGAGGTCAACGCCACTAAGGAGAAGAGAGTCTAGTGGCAATTGCTGCCGTGGCGGCTGGTTCCTGCGGAGCTTCCACACTGCTATCTCACGAGGCCTCCCAGGATCTGGCACTTCACTTCGCCCCGAGAGGACTAGCTCCATCTACCTAGGCTGCTCTCACCTCTGAGGTCAAATTATTACTCCGTGCACCCAATTTCGCAAAAAATAGGAACAATTATCGGCATGGTAGATAGAGCCATGTTTTTATCTCATCCAGTGTTTCAAGAAAAGAATTTAAAATTGGTAATCTACATCCTTATTTCCAACAATTACTTTTTGGAATTAATATTCAAAAGTATTACTAATAGAATTAAAAACCGGCCCAGTGGTCTCGCGGCCTGAGTGCGAGGGCTGCGAGTGGGAGGTTCCGAGTTCGAATCCACACCGTCAGATTTTTCCGGGCCGGTCTCTTTCAAGTCGAGTTTATCGATTGAAAAGCGAACTGAATCGGGCCTCCGAATAGATCGTGGATACAAATGGATCGTGGATATAGAAGTGGAGTGTTGAAAAATATTGTAACCCTGAGGGGAATCAATTAAACTTCCTTTATCCTTTACTAGTAGAATTAAATATCTTATTATCAATATTATTAACTCTCCCAAAAAACCAAACAATTCAAATACCCAACAAATTTCGGATAACGGAAAAACAAAATTATTCGTAGCACCTTACATAAATGGCTTGTCACAAAGAATTTCCAAGTTTTTGAAAAGGGGAGACAAAACTTTGTTAGCGTACAGGAGTCTAAAAAAATTGAATAAATTTATCAAAACTGTTAAAGATCCCAGTGAATATGAACAAAAGAAAAATGTAGTATACCATTTGCAATGTAATAATTATGATGCTTTTTATGTGAGTCAGACCAGGAAGAAGCTCAAAATGAGAGTTACGGAACATAAAAATCAAATTAACCATCGTACTGTTGTGAAATTTAGAGTAATTTCGGCCGGGCCATTGAGCAATTAAGAACGGAAGATACACGTCATTGCTCACTCGACCCGAATTTGTTAAAAAGGTAACAAGCAGCATTTCGTTGTAAATAAAATCTGCTTGTTAAGCGTAGGTATTAAGTAGAGTACAAACGCAGCACGCGTCGTCAGCGGCCTACGTGTAGTTGCATTTGAGTCGTTGAATTGTTGAGTAGTCGCGAGATCGATCCCCTTAAAAGATCGATCGCGAGTAACAACGGACAGATCGTGAGTAGCTGTTGACAATACTGTGTGGCTCCGAGTTCATCCAGAGAGTTTACCGCAGTATAGCAACGACTAAGTGTCAGTAGAAAGTGTGCGCTAATTGTACAACAATTTTGTAAAAAGTTACTAATAAACTTCGTTAGTTTTTGTAAAAGAATCTCATTCATCACCAAGTCCTTCGACTCTCTTGATCTCAACAAATGTTGGTGGCAGCGGTGAAATAGTAAACCAACTACCGAGACGGGATTCTATACAAAGAAAATTCCGGTTGGATTGTGGAGGAGATAACAAGGACATCAAGGATTTTGGGTGAAAAAAGAAAAAGAAAAGAAAAACTGTACAAAAAAGATTTATTCTAAAAAGAATAATATCTAAAAAGTCCCGGCTAACAATAAGTAAGAACGGATTCTCAGCACCTGAAACAAAAAAATAACAGAAGTATTAATACAAGCAAGTGGTGCACAAAGAGAGAATAGAGATTCACTGGTCGATACTCATAATCTCAAGTTACGCACGATACTGATCTACCATGTTAAGTAAGAGACAAGAGACGAGGAAAAGAAGCGAAGCCCACCGCAAGTACTCCGAGAAAGCATTAACGAAAGAAGCAATACGGATGCATAAGAGCAGCGGAGAAGAGAAAAATTCGGCTCAAACTGAGGCAAAGTGAGCAACAACGGAAGCGACAACCAAAGTGGCAGTGTACAGCGATAGCGCACGGCGGCAGCGTACAGCGGCAGCGTACAGCGGCGGTAGCAGCGTCAGCAGCAGCGGCGGCGACATAGAGGCTATCGACCTACATAGATAGCTGCGTAACGAAAAACAACACTTAGCAGGCGAGGAAATGAGAGCGTTAGCGTAAATCGAAAATTCTGTAATAACACTTTGTAAATGTCAGAAAACTGACAGATAGGTCGCCCGGAAAAGCGCGATTGAAACTCCGCTCGTATATACCAAACGATTAAAAGTTTGATACCAACGCCGGAACCGCGAACTGCTCCGGCGAAATTACAGGCGCACACATATCGGTGCCGGTTGAGATTCGAAAGTGATAGCGACTCAGAGTCATATCCGAACGTAGTAACGGAAAGAGAGTTCGAAATAGAAGTAGACCGGAGTATAGCTGGAAATCTGTTAAGAGGGGAAGAAGAAGAAGCGAAATGTTCCAGGCGGGCGGAAGTAACCTTGCGTCAAATTTAGATAACGTAGAACGAGCTCTAGATATAGAAAATGTTAGGCGAGCTCAGGACGCGGTAGACAGAGAGATAACGCAAATACAACACGAGCTAGCCGGAGCTCGTAATAAGGGAGTCGCGGGGGGCCCAGGGTCAGGTAGGCCGAGTCATGACGCCACCGAAGAAGTCCTACAAGCAGGTCTTACGGACATTAGGGGCAATGAACGCACGTGTAGACGCGTTAAGTAGGCAAATAGGGGAGCTACGCGAGAAAAGAATGCGTGAGACAGGTGCTCCACCCACACGAAGAAACACACACGTACGCCTGAGCGAGCAACTCGATATCACGTACGGACGNACGGATGATGACATCCGAAACCATATAGTAAACAGGAGTCAACTACAATTGAAAGACGCAGTGAATTTAATACCAGCGTTTGACCAAAAATCAGCCGAACAGATACGCGTTTCTGAACGCGTGTGAGTATGCAGCGGGAGTTATTAGCCCGTTGAACGATCCTGCTTTGTTACAAGCAGTGTTATGTACAAAATTGCGAGGTTAGGCCTTATTAGACTTCGAAACAAAGAATATCTGCAACTTCCGGCAATTAAAAGACGAAATTGAGAACACTTACGCTGCAAAGAAAAGTGTTACTCAGTTACAAATAGATTTTAACACGTTAAGGCAAAAGAACGGCGAAAATACACAAACATACGGCCAACGTGTAAATCAGATTGCCATAGAGTTGTATGGGGCCGTGGTGGAAGATAGGAGGCACACCGTTGAGGAAAAACGTATCATTAAGAGCATACTTAAGGAGTAGACGTTACAGCAATTCCAGATAGGATTAAAAAGCGAAATTAGAGTAATAATTCGCTCACGAAATTATAGAACTCTACAGGAGGCCATAAATGCGGCCAGCTTGGAAGAAAAAGTGACAGCACTCCACAGTGGTCAAGTAAAAAATCAGAATTCGCAAAATAAAGGAAAATAAAGACACGTGTTTTAAATGCGGAAAGCACGGACACTTCGGTCGAGATTTTGCCGCGCAAGCAAAATAACATTGCCAAAGGCAGGCAACAAAATGAATGCCGTTGAAAAATATTACAATTATTGCAAAAAAGCAGGACATTTCAGGGAAAATTGCTGGGTCCTGAATGACAAAAAAAACAGAAAGTATCCAGGAAAGAAACCAAAGGATATATCACATAAAAAGCATAATAAAAAACAGACTCAAAATGAGTAGCAACTCATCCAAGAATGAAGAGAATAGAAGCAACAAAAAGAAAAAGGCCATAACGGTGGCAGAGCTTCAGATATTTTTTATATAATGTCAGATATTTTTTATATAAGTGATATTTTTTACTTAATCAGGGAACCGCTGAGTAAGACAAGCGCGATAGAGCATCAGATTCCGGTCAAGGCCGATACCGCGCCAAGTAATGTAAGGCCATACCGACTACCAGAGAAGCATAAACAAGAAGTCGATAGGCAGATAAGAGAAATATTAGAAAATAAGGTAATTCGGCCTAGTAAGAGCCAGTGGAATGCGCCACTTTTGGTAGTATCTAAAAAAATGGATGCATCAGGAGTTAGAAAACTGAGAATAGTGGTGGAATTCCGGCGTCTAAACGACGTAACCATTGGAGATTCGTTCCCTCTGCCTAACATAACGGAAATTTTGGATCAGCTGGGAAATGCTAAGTATTTCTCCACGCTGGACTTGGCATCAGGGTATTATCAAATACCCATGGAAGAAACCGACAAGTGCAAGACAGCATTTTCGACACCGTACGGGTATTACGAGTATAATAGAATGCCCTTTGGTTTGAAGAACGCGCCAGCCACATTTCAGAGACTGATGAACTCGGTTTTGTCCGGGTTACAGGGCATAAAATGTTTTGTATATCTAGACGATATAGTAATACATGGGGCCAGTCTAGAGGAACACAGTAAGCGACTAAAAGATGTGTTTGAACGACTTCGAGAAAATAATTTGAAACTACAACCGGACAAATGTGAGTTTTTCCGGAAGTCACATATTTAGGGCACATTATTACTGAAGATAGGATAAAACCAGATCCGTCAAAAATAAGTGCAGTAAAAAGTTTTCCTGTGCCAACAAAAGTGAAGGATATACAGGCTTTCATAGGATTAGCAGGCTATTATCGGAAATTCATTGACCAATTCTCAAGAATTGCAAAACCTCTGACTCAGCTAACACAAAAAGGAGTCAAGTTCGAGTAGGGCCAGGAACAGCAGCGAGCGTTCGAGGTATTAAAAGAAAAATTAAGCAGCGGATCTTTGCTAGCGTATCCGGATTTCACAAAGGAATTTGTCGTTACAACCGACGCATCAGGTTACGCAATCGGAGCTGTTTTGTCACAAAGCCCGATAGGACAAGATAAGCCTATCGCATATGCGAGTCGAGTGCTAAACACCGCCGAACGGAACTATAGCACTACAGAAAAAGAGTTATTAGCAATCGTGTGAGCCGTTAAACATTTTAGACCATATATATATGGTGTAAAATTTAAGATCGTAACGGATCACAAAGCGCACGTATGGTTGTTCAGTGTCAAAGATCTCAAATCACGATTAATTCGTTGGCGATTAAAACTCGAGGAGTACGAGTATAAGATATATAAGAAGAAGAAACACCAATGCAGATGCATTAAGCCGGAACGTCGAACAAACGGAAATATGTGCATGCGAAGCAAAAGAAACAGATGAAAACGCTGAAGAAGCAAGTGAGAACTCACGGAAGAGGAAAAGAAACAGATATTCTACGAATATCACGACGCATCGTTAGGAGCACATTAAAGAATAGCGCGAACCGTAAAAAGAATTCGCCAGAATTATTATTGGCCACACATTACAAGAGATGTAGAAGAATATATTGCAAAATGCGCGTCATGTCAACGGAATAAAATGGCAAGAAAAATTAAAGCGCCAATGGTTATCACCGATACACCGACATAGCCATTTGAGAAGTGCGCTCTCGATATTGTTGAATCATTAACCGTGACCAGCAATGGAAATAAATACTTATTGACTTTTCAAGATAACCTTACGAAATTCAGTAAGGCAATACCTGTCTCAAATCAGGAAGCAGCAACCGTAGCAAAAGAATTTATTACAAAAATAATATGCGAATATGGCATCCCAAAAACGGTACTGACAGACCGAGGCACGAATTTCGTCAGTAAGATGTTTAAAAATGTGTGTGAGAAAGGTCAAAGATGCTGAAATCGTTGTGGGTTGGTCTATATAAAATAGTTGCAAAAGTATCCGACGTCACATACACAATAAAAGCAAGAAGACGCACACAAAATGTGCATGTTAATAAACTAAAGGCCTTTATAGAAAATTAAGAAGAAGAAGAAGTACTTACCGATCCACTTCATTTCTGAATCAGAGATAACTACGATGGAGGGATCGGGCGACAAGGAGAGACCCAGACACACTGCATCGGGATCCCGGTCGAAGAAGTACCGAAATACACCCGGCGGCGAGGTGCGCGGTGGTTCCGGGTCTGGAGAGGCCGGAGAGTAGTCTTCCGGCTCCAGGATAACCACTTCATTCTCAGAATCAGGCACGGCAACAACCGGTAGCAGGACGGGCGGCTCCAGTGAGGCAGATTCGAAGCCTCTAGCACATGTTTCTGTGGACTTGTCACAGGGTACGACGATAGTAGCCGCACTCGTGATACTGACTCGCGAGTCAGTGTCACTGTCACTGTCACCTTCACAGGTGATGGCCCAGTCTTCACCTCCGAACTGAAGACCAAGCCAGCACACTACACAAAGGAACCCGGATGGTCGGACCGCGCATCCGCATCAGCTGCGTTGAGATGCCATTGTGTGTATAGAACGTGTTTAAAGCAAAAGGAGAAGGAAGGTTCTGTCGTTCGTCAAAGTTACCGAAGAACTAACACAATGGTAAAATGTGATTGAAATATTCTATCCCGAAGAAAGGGGGGAAGGAGAAGTCTGCGGTTTAGCATAAATTTGACACCAGAAATTAAAAATAAATCGGGTAAAATCGAAGTCGAGTCAGTTTCCTTTTGCAACGAAAGTAAAATATGTATAGGCGAACACAGCGTAAGAACACGGCCGTTGCAAGAAATAATATTAAAATATTTCTTTTCTTTTCTCTGCAGGGTAAAAGTTTTACTATTAGAAATTGCCGTATGTATTGCGTGGGACGGGACCGAAAGACAGGAGTTCAAGATTCGAAGGTTCCAATATAACCCTGGAATATATTTTGAGAAGCAAGACGAAATTAGCAGTAAGACTAGACTAACATCAATGTATAATAGGCTAGAACAATTACGAAGAATGGTAGACAGTACCGAAGACATGTGCGGTAACAAAAAGATACATAGTGAAAATAAGGAACTTTGTGACAGTTTTTCTAGCAAGTTACGACACAGGGAACAGAAGGTCAGCACGTTGGTGAAGAGAATAAAAATGATAGTGAGAGCACCGACGCGCAGTCGGAGAGGTTTAGTGAACGCGGTCGGTTCCCTGGCCAAAATATTGTTTGACACTATGGACAGTAATCTCGGAACAGCTTCAGTTGATAGGAAATAAACAAGCTATACTGCAGCATACTGTGAGAACCTAGTTACAAATAATTAACGCCACGATTGCCCATGTAGACAATGTAGAAAGTATTATCAAAAGAAATGAGAATAGGCTGCGAGAAACAATGGTAAGAATAACTCGACGTGCACACTAAGTTTGCAAAATTGGAAATAGTGTCGCTTGAGCAAATCATACGAAGCCTGAAAGATGCAAATAAACAATTCATGCGGGACCTGCGTTTTCCTTTTGCTGTAACTCTAGAAAACTGGTTAGAAATAAAAAAGTTTGCCACGGTTAGTGTCTATTGTAAAGATCCAAATATATTCACGGTTGTAAAGTTTCCATTGGTTAGATCTGATAGTAACAGTGTGTACAGAGTAGTACTCTGGCCAGTACATAAACGGGACAACATATTCGCGGCGGTGCGAGTCAAGCAACCAGTGGTGGCAATAGACACAAATCGTCAAACATACTCTATATTTAGTGAAACACAATGGAATAGTTGTATAAGCATACAGGATTGTTACGTATGTAAAAACATAGATTCAGTGTATCGGTTGCCGCAGGGAGCGTCCTGCGAATTACAAATGTTCTTGAACGAGGATGGTAGTTACGGAGACTGCGAAATCGATCACGTAGTTTCAAACCAAACCATGTAGATACGGTTAACAAGGGCACGCGTGTAGTTGTTCTCGACCTTAAAAGAAGAAACTTTGCGAGTACCGTGCGAAAACGAAGCAGAGAGAGTAGAGGTCGTAACCGGAGTCGGGGAAATAGAGCTGCCGGAGCAATGTGAGTTGACCACGGCAAGTATAATAATACGAACGAACAAAGTAATAACGGGCGTAAGAATAAGTACGTTTTTACCGCGTTTCAATATCACGGCACCGAAAAAAAGGAAACAAATTAAAACTAACGATTTAGTGTTAGAAAGAGTAACGCGAAACAAAACGCAGTTGCGATTGTTGGAAGAGCAGTTAACACGAGTAACAAGGGAAAATGATTACGATAATAACGTGTTTTATAAGTAGCCGCACTTTGTTCTCCCGACTTCGGTAAGCGTAGCCTTGATAATTGTAGCGAGCGTGTGTGTATATTTTTGGTTGCGAAAAAGAAAACTCAAGGCGAGACGAGAGGTGTTTGACCTACAAGGTATATACAGCAAAGTGCCCGACGACACGAGCACGGGGCAACCGAGTTTTAGTATAGTAGACGGAAAATAGCAGTATATTTTCCTTTTTGGAAGAAGGGGGGAAATGTTGTGAAATTTAGAGTAATTTCGGCCGGGCCATTGAGCAATTAAGAACGAAAGATACACGTCATTGCTCACTCGACCCGAATTTGTTAAAAAGGTAACAAGCAGCATTTCGTTGTAAATAAAATCTGCTTGTTAAGCGTAGTTATTAAGTAGAGTACAAACGCAGCACGCGTCGTCCGCTGCCTACGTGCAGTTGCATTTGGGTCGCTAAATTGCTGAGTAGTCGCGATCGATCCCCTTAAAAGATCGATCGCGAGTAACAACGGACAGATCGTAAGCAAAGCAGGTGTAGCAAAGCATGTACAGTGCGGAGCACCATATCGTGCGCCGTGAGGAGAAGTAGTTCTCCTCCGGCTGCCTCCTACTAGCACGCGCCAGCGACCCGAGATTTAATCCATATGTACCGGCACGGTTACCGATGACACATACCGACGCGGTTACCAATAAT
>NW_018022522.1:18647-21606 GCF_002006095.1 Pseudomyrmex gracilis | reverse complement strand
AAAAAAAAAAAAAAAAAAAAAACGCTACAAAATTAAACAAACGTGACTAAATCAAAAATTTTAATACACATATAAAAATCTCTTTGTTCTTATAGTGATAACACTAATAACATGACAGACCAAAAAAAAATATATCAAAAAAAAAATATAAAAAAACAAAAGGAAAAATTTAATAACAATAATAAAAATTTAATATACACATAACGCGCGATATTAGTAATTGACTAATAAAACAAAAAAAACATTAAATAAGATAGAGTATGTAAGCACTAGTATATAAAGTAAGAATATAAGCAAAATATATAGCATAGAATCATAATCTTATAGAATTATGGAGATCCCATACATCAACACGGAATTATTAGCACGCACGCCATTCGAGGTAATCGTAACCCGGACGATTTCACCATCGTACTTCTGGGTTCATTTGCACAATTCGGCAAGAGACTTTGTCGAACTATTAGAAGAATTGCAATTGCAAATGCCTCTAAGAAGAATCACCCTACTCATGTGGCCCGACCGAGTACGAGAAGGAGAAATTTGCGCGGTCGACACCGGCAGCGACATCAATAGCGAATGGCACAGAGGAATCATAATTAAGGACCTTGGAGATGGAGTTGTGCTTGTCTCTCTCAGAGATTGAGGAATAATGATGCAAAGAAGGAAACACCATCTTTATACGTTAGAGGATAGATTCCGCGAACTCCCGTGGCAAGCCATCCCGTGCGGATTAGCCTACGCAGTTCCCGCCACGCTCGAGCCATACTGGCCGAAAAGGACCAATACTATGATGCGCCTCCTGTGTGAGGGAAAGAGAGGATGGATGCTTATCCGAGGTTCCGCGGGCACTCGCAACAAAGGGGCCTATGTCGACCTTAAAATCAAAATGGAAAATGAAGGAGAGATAATGTACATACGTACATTACTGAAGGACCTTGGCTACACTCGAAACGCGAAAGAGATAAAGTCAGAAACTCAGCCGCGTTTCTCGAATGGACTATCCTAAATTTAAATCTTAGAATAACCAATATTATTCTACTAATATCTTTTTACCAATATTCTACGATCATTACTAACACACATATATACATATTATACACACATTATATATACTTAGTTGTGTAAGTTGCCTAAGACACGTACACTGCGTAGAACACGCACGCGTATATGCTCAACTCGAGCGCGAGCGATACTGCAAGAGCACACACTATATCCCGCGCGGCACCGACTATACTCAGTGCCGAGGCCACGCCAGTAAACAAAGCCGAAGGGACTAATTGTCACGCCTATGGGCCACTCTTCGGCTGCGAATGACAAACACCCGCAAGACGCAATATTTTTACGAGCGGTTTGCTAACGTAATTCGCTCGCCGCTCTCTCTCTGTAACCCTACTCCACTCATAACCGTCACTCCCGAAGAACTACCCTTACGGAGAGCGTCCAAAAATCGGGCGCAGCATCACTCGTGACCGAAAATTGCTACCACAAACATCGAGATGAGCATCAAGCACGTAGACACGCGGCTCCTGACGCGATCTCCGCTGAAGATCCAGATCCTGCAGGTGGAATCACCGTCTCGCCTTTGGATTCGATTAACTAACGGCGAAAAAAGCTTCCGCGAAATGGAGGAGGAGCTGGATTGGTGGATGCGCAACAGGAGGGATCGCCTCACCTTGTGGCCGGAGCAGATATACATCGGAGCTCTGGTCGCCGTAAGAACCATACAAGGCTGGCGACGAGGAGAGATCGCCAGGATAAAGGGTGACTACTTGCATGTAGCACTCAAGGATTGGGCTACCACCCTTGTGCGATCTTACCGAGCGACCTACCGGCTTCCCGACCAATTTGCCACATCGAACCGGCCGTGGGACGCCATCCCGTGCAGCATATCTTGCACGCTGCCACCTGGTTCCGCACCGCAATGGCCCTCGCAAGTAATCACAAAGGTGAAGGCCATGCTTTTACATCGTTCCGGGACTATCAAGATCCGGCGATCCACGGAGGACGGAAGAGGGGCATACGTCGACCTGACTATCCACGTCAGAAATAACAGCGTCAACGTACACCAGCTCTTGATAGACCGGGGGTGGGCCGAACAAACCGAGGAGCCGAGGGCGGAAGCGCAGCCCGGATTAAAGGAATTAAGCGCGTCTTAGGAATAAGAAAAAATATTAATAATCTTTTGCTTGTTTTAGTAATATAAGAAAAAACATGTAATCACAGTAGTTAATAAGTTAACAANGTTAATTAAACTAGACTAAGTACAACAACCACATAAATACACACACGCATATACACGAAAACCCTAAAATAATGTAATCCTACTAACAAATATATAATAAAAGAAAAAAATACATAGAAAGGGAGAGAAAAATATGCATGAGCACCCCTATTCCTCACTTAGACATAAATTAAGTAAATATAATGACAACAACAATAACAATAATTATTATTGCATAAAACCAAGTATGCAAACTAATCAACTAAACAAATAATAGTAGTAACATGTTAAAATAAAACAAAACCACAGATAAGCAACTAAAAAGTACATATATAATAGTAATAATAATCTATGCACGCGCACAAAGAAAATATCCACCAAAAAAAAAGGGGGGGGAGAAAAAAACCCTTGCACCAAAAAGAGAAATCGAGCGGAACTGAAACAACCCTGCTAACAATAAGAACACACGTGAGGAACATATGAGAATGCGACACACAAATACTCGCAAGAGCTGTATCAAATATAGCCCAAATTTTAGAAACAACGCTACGAAAATCACCCGGTCACCAGAAGTGAGAGAATAAGCGGACGTCGTAAACGTCAAACCACGACATTTTCAACGCCGCCATACGAAAAAAAAACACATAAATGCAAAATTGCGCCTCGCTCCTTAAGCACAGACTCTCTCTCTCTCTCTCTCTCTCTCTCTCTCTCTCTCTCTCTCTCTCTCTCTCTCTC
>NW_018022522.1:16958-18122 GCF_002006095.1 Pseudomyrmex gracilis | reverse complement strand
TTCTAATTTTGTTTTGAAAGATGAACGTTTTCCCGTCATTACAGATGCATTATCGCACGATAAAGAGAGAATATTTGTAAATGGAATTTGTAGTTTATACATTTCAGATTGAAATGCAGTAAATAATTTATCTGCACTACAATCTCTTACATCTAGATCAATTAATTTTACTAATTGAGATCTGACATCTAAAGTTTCCGAATCTACGTAACGAACAAAAAACGTCATCCATTTGTCGTTTGTTATATCTGATGTTTCATCCATAAAAGTGAAAATTTTGTATTCTGAATGCTATTAACAACCCGTTCCGTTTCAACCGGACATAAAACATTAGTTATGATATTTGTACATTTTGTTCTACCCATAGTCATGTTTTTCAACACATTTATATTATCTATCTGTTGAAAAAAACTGAGAATCTCTTGTGCCGTTTGATGAGGAATATTTTTTCCCGTTATTAACGCCGCAAATTTTATTTCTGCAGATTTTTTTTGCTCATCAAACGACAAAAGAGATTCGTCAGTTTGCGTATTCAAATTAGTATTCCATTTGTTCGTTTCTGTAGTATCGTTTCTATTTAATTTATCTACGTGCAGTTTGGATTCTGCGTGTCGCTGTATTTGCGATAGACCTGCAGTAAATGATCTATCGCAAATGATGCACAATGCGGAATTTGCGTCATTTGGCACTTCACGTAGCCAGGATTTGTAATTATCTATGTCCAGCCATTGATGCTGGAATCGTTTTTTATTCTTTGTTTCGTTTACTATGTTTGCATTAGTTATTATGTTTTCCTTCATATTATTTTTGTGACACGCAGAATCCGCGTGCCTAGAAACGTGAAATGAAGCGCACGAAAAATTCTTGTTGCACATACTGCAATTATATAATGTTTCGTCAGAAGGAACTTGACGTATCCAAGCTTTATAACGCTCATCGCTGAGCCAAGCTTTAGCAAACTTTCGCTTGGATATACTTTTTATTGGTTCCATTATGTAGATAAATTAAATAGAAACCACAAAATGCAAAACAAAAATATGCAAAACTGATGATATGTATAAAACTGTGTGTGTGTGTATATATATATATATACACACACATATGATATATATAAGATATATATATATAAATTATATATATATAAATAAGTGTATAAATAAATGA
>NW_018022522.1:9942-15575 GCF_002006095.1 Pseudomyrmex gracilis | reverse complement strand
CACGCACGCACGCACGCACGCACGCACGCACGCACGCACGCACGCACGCACGCACGCACGCACGCACGCACGCACGCACGCACGCACTATAAAGTGTATCACAAATACAATATACATATTTTCCTTCAAATATTAACTTTATTTATTCATTTATTTATTTATGTGTATCTCGTTTTCAGGAACTGTCTTCCATATGAGAATAGTTGTCTTCTCCTTGTATTTCTTCGCTTTCCTTAGGATTATTAGTTCCGTTCACTCGAATCCAAGGTTTTAATTTGTCAGCAGATAAGATGGTATTTAAGGGCTTTTGTGTTAAGTTGTACCCCGGTATGTCTGTTACCACAAATCGATTTTTATTCAAGACTGCTTTTATGCGGTATGGACCTTTATATTTTGGAGCTAGTTTTACATTAGTTCCCGGCTTGTGCTGTAACACTTTGATGAGAACCAAGTCTCCCTCTTTATAAATGGTACTCTTTTTATGATGTTTATCATATTGCGTTTTGTTATATTCCTGTAATTTTTTATTTGTTATTCGGGCTAGCTTACGGGCTTTATCTCTTTCTCCAAGAGAATCAAGGTCCACATTTCGCAGTTTGTCGATTAATAATCGCAGATTACCATCGTCCTGACAACGTTGTTCGTAATCTAATAAAAGTTTACTAGGAGTAGAGTTAATAGATTTGTTTAGTGTATTGTTAATAACATGTTGTGCAATATTTAAACTGGCTTTCCATTCACCTGGATCATTAATTATTTTGGATAAAGTAACCTTTAAGAATCTGTTAACTCTTTCGACTTGACCGTTGGCCCATGGTGACGCAACTGCGGTCATTACATGTTTTATTTCACGCTCTTTTACAAATTGTATAAATTTATTAGAGGAGAAGGCAGTGCCCCGATCACTTATAATTCTTTGCGGAAGGCCAAAAATTGAGAACAATGAGGTCAAACTATCAATTACTTCGTTAGATCCGGTAGATTTTGTAGCAAAAAGCCAAACATATTTAATACAAGCGTCTATAACAACTAATATATATTTAAATTTATCTGCCGTCTCTTCTAAAGGCCCGAAATGGTCCATGTGTAAGGTTCTAAATGGAACTTTGTCCTTTCGACTATAAGCATCTCACCTTCGGCTTTCTCTGCGGTAAGTGAATAAGTTAGACATTTTACACAGTTTTCAATATATTGCCTGACTCTTAATTTGAGACAGGGAAACCAATAGTGGCTTAGTATGCTATGCGTTGTTTTTTCTACCCCTACATGTCCCATTTTATCGTGATTTAATCGGATCACACTGTTTATCATGCTTTCAGGTACTACAAACAAATTTCTGTCTTTGTAATTTCGGAACAATAAGCCATCAATAATTGAAAAGTATTTGCTACCTCGCAACTCTACATTTTCGGCTATTTCTTTCAATTTTGTGTCGGTGAGTTGTTTATACATTAATTCGTCTTCCGCCGTGATGACATTAATAGACATAACGCTTCGACTTAAGCAATCTACGTGTTTCATTTTATCTAAAGATCGGTGTACCAGTTCATAATGATAATTTTGTAACGCTAACGACCAACGCGCAATTCGAGGATTTATATTTATTTTTTTCATAGCTAGAGCGAGCGAATTGCAATCAGTAACGATCTTGAAAAATACCCCTTGCAAATATATGTGAAAACGCTCAATTGATTTTACAATAGCCAAGGTTTCCAGCTCAAAACTATGGTACATTTTTTCAACATCGCTCGTGGCCCTACTAAAATAAGCAACGGGCGCCATGCATCCAGACTTTTGCCTTTGCAGTAATATCGCTCCAAAACCCTGACTACTTGCATCGGTATGCAATTCGGTTTCGGCTGCTGAATTATAAAGACATAATGTTGGAAATGACGTTAACTCCTTTTTTAATAAATTGAAAGATTTAATGCACTCCTCGTTAAGTCTGTATTCGACATTTTTCCTTGTCAAAGCCCGAAGCGGTCTGGCCTTTAAAGTATAATTTTCAATAAAACGTCGAAAATAGCCTGTTAGCCCTAAAAAAACCTTGTAATTCCCTCAAGTTCTTTGGCAACGGAAAATCCAAAATGGCTTGAACATGACGCGTGCTCATGGTAATCCCCTTTTCAGATACTAAATACCCCAAGTATTCAATTTCTTTTTTTACAAACAAACATTTTGCTAGGTTTAATTCCAGGCAATATTTTTTCAATGTTACTAAGACGTCTTTTAGCGTTTGTATATTCTCCTCGATAGTTGGGCTGGCAATCAATATATCATCCATATAAATTAAAATCTTACCGCTATTGACCAAGGGCATAAAAATTTGCAGTATACGTTTTTGGAACTCAGCCGGCGCCTCCGAGTAACCGAATGGCATCTTAACATACTCATACTGTCCAAATGGAGTTGCAAAGGCAAAATATTTCGTGTCGTCTGGATGGATGTCTATTTGATGAAAACCATCACGCAGGTCTAATTTGGTGAACACTCTTTTTCCATATAATTGATCCAACTGGTCCTCAATTATTGGAAATGGATATTTCTGTGGAAAAATGCGCTGGTTAAGAGGCCGTAAATCAATGCACATGCGTTTTTTACCATTTCGCTTGGTTACCAATACTACTCGGGAGCAATATGAAGAAATGCTAGGCTTTATAATACCCCGTTTAAGTAAATCGTCAGTGATTTCTTTTAACTCGTTCTTTTCCATAATTGACATCCTCCTGGGGGCGTATCTGAATAAGGAGGAATCTTTGACATAGACGCGAATTGCGTAATCATCTTTAACCGGTTCGATTTTTAAATTATCTACTTCTTCAAAAACTTGTAGTAATTGAGTTTTAATATTGTAATCTAAATTGTCGTCTAAATTCTCGCAAATTATATCTTATTTATTTTTTTCTTCAAACACATTTATAGCAAAGATTGTATGGACTTCTTTGTCTAGTGAAGACTCATACTCAAAATCAAATGTACCGTTTTGATAAATCTCTCTCAATCGAATATTTGCTCCTCGGAACAAATCTCGCCCCAGCAGCATATCAAACGTAATGGTATTATCGTCCACAACTAATAAACATACATCAAACCAAAACCCTCTCAATTTATCCAAGCCAATTTGATCACAGATCTTGCCATATATTTTAATTGATGAGTTATTAATACCTTTTAGATGTAGGTTAGCGTTTACCTGCAACAGCTTGTTCGCTTTAAAAAAATTTTCGTATATCGATTTTCTAACCAAGCTCACGGGACTGCCAGTGTCCACCAACGTGCAGAAAACTCTGTCTTTATGTCCTAGACTACGGACTGTGACACACGGCGTTTCCCTCTCAATTACGCAGACACTGCTTGACGCTACCTCTGTTTGATCCGGCTCTCCGCTTGATTCGCCAACCTCTTCTTGCACCAAATGATTGAGCGTAGCATGCGCTTCTGTTTTGGTTGAAGAACACGCAGAACTGTAATGCCCCATCTGTCCACACCGAAAGCACGTGATCTTCGCCGTTCGGCATTCCTGTACCAGATGACCTCGTTTTTTGCAATGAGAACACACTTTGTAGTTTGCTGATTCGTTTGTGAGGAACTCGCCCGATTGTCTTTATGGTCACGTTGTTTAGCCGAAACCACGTCGTCTTCTGTGATTTTCCGAATATGGTTGATAAACTCGGGAATGGTATCCACGCGTGCATCCAACGCGAACCTTCTTAGGCTCTTTCACACCGTCTGCCAACAGCTCAAATTTTTCGCGCTCTGACAACTTCAAAAATTGCATTAACTTTAACTTGTCTTCTGCATAGTCTACAAATTTCTCCGATTGCATTTTCCACACGCGATTGTTTATTCGCGACAGAGTCATTGTTACCGATTCTTTGCGCTCAAAGTATGCGCGTATTTGATATTTAAAATCTTCCCAGGTTGCTACTGACTCAACCGGCTGTCTATTGTACCAGTCTATCGCGCGGTTTGATAACTGATTAATGGCGGCTATGATCAATGTTTCGTCCGGCACCTGATACATGCGCGCAACACCCGTACAACGTTCTAGCCACGTCACTACATTTTCTTCCTCTTTTCCTGAAAATGTCGGTATTAATTTGGCCGTGAATTTAATTTGACTCCAATTATGAGCCGAAATCGGTGAAAAACTGTTATTCACTGATGGTGCTCGTGGCCTTTGCGCATGCTCAACATTTCCGGATGTCTCGCCCGATCTGAAACGGCCAGAATCTAACGCCTGTATCACCGCTTGTACAATTTCTTGCACGTTCATCGTCTGACTATCCTGTCTCATCAAATTTCTTCCAGCTATCCGCGTAGCTTGCTGCGACTCGATTACGCGAAACGTACTTGCACTTGCTCCGCCCTCTTCAAAAATCGGAGTATCGCTTTCCGGCGCACTCGGACACGCAATGCCGATTTGCTCCGGCCATCCCTGGCGCTCGAAAAAATCGGTTAATCGATCAATTAACGTTGCACGTGTTCCCCGAATGTCCAGCTCATGCTGTCTCGCTAGTTCACGAAGCCCGTCTAGATTTAATTGTTCTAATTGAACCCGGCTTGTCATTTTCACTTAGAAAATTTCTCCGAATTACGTATTTCACTTCGCGAATGTTCGATACTGCCACGTCCTTCCGGTCACGTAACAGCCACGTGTACAAACCCGGTCTCGCGAATGTTCGACACACTGAATCGACTACTTCTTTCTTATAATTCGTATCTACGATTCGTTTTAAATACGACACGTTAGCAATATCACTTTTGTTTTATTTTACTCACTGTTTTTAATTGCCGTCCTTATCCCACTTCTGAAATAGAATTCTGTAAGAATCTTAGTCAGGATGCTTGTTTCTTTTTCTCACACACACACGTTTATTACACAAATATATAGATTTACTTTGCGGCACAGACCGCTGCTACAACAGATTTACACAGAAATTAATCGAAGCACGCTCGCCTCTCTTTAGTATATCACTCGTTCGTGATTTATCGCTTTCTTTTCCGCTTTTCCTCTGTCTTTTCTCTAACTCTGCTCTATCACGTCTGTATCACGTCTTTTCTCTAACTCTGCTCTATCACGTCTGTATCACGTCTTTTCTCTAACTCTGCTCTTTCACGTCTCCCCGTTCTCAGTCTTCTTCTTCTCGCACGCACCTATCATTTTCATCATGCACGCCCTCATCCTAATATCTTATTTTCAGGTACTTATTACCTATCTATACATCTACACCTGTTCGAATCTTGCTCCAATTTCGGCTACGTCGGTATTGCAGATTCGTTCTCGCATCTTTCGCACAAACAGGATCTTACAATATTAATTTATTCATTTTATGGATTTACAATTTTAGGTGTGTGTTCGTGTAGACGAATGTGATATCGCGAATTGTTCATTAAACAGGGGGGTCATCGCTCGGAGGCTAGAGAGGGGAAATACATACATATATGAGTGTATGCGTGACGCGATGTGTGTGTGAGGGGCCTCCGGCGGGGTTTTACAGGTGTAATTGTGTCGGTAGCATATTTAAGACGCCGATTCGTGATAGAAATTATTCGAGGTCGATTTCTATAATTTCTTGGATTTTTGCGGAACTTGGAGGGAACATTGTGTAGAAATGGTGGACGGGAACTAG
>NW_018022522.1:6297-9157 GCF_002006095.1 Pseudomyrmex gracilis | reverse complement strand
CCGCCCAAGACGGTTATATACCGCGAGTAGCCCTTCCGATGATTCGGACGCCGCCCAAGACGGTTATATACCGCGAGTAGCCCTTCCGATGATTCTTATAGATTTGTTTAATTGTTCGTTCTCGCCATCCCAAAAAATCAGTCGCGACGTCAGTTTTTTCTTGTTTCCCGAGAAGTGGAACCTCTGTATATATATATATATGTTGGTGTGGACTTACTACTTATGTGACTGCTGGCTGCGATTTCCTTTCCCTTGGGCCCGTGCGGCTGGGTGGGTGGTTTAGAACCTGGTGCGGCTTCGGTGTTCGGTGGACGCACTATTCGCACTCGCACTTGCACTTGCTTATTTTGCTCACTGAAGTCGGTTCTTTTCAAACACGCGGCGTGGTTCTTTCTGAGTTTTCGATTCCGAGAGCCCTGGCTTATATACTGTTTTAGTAAGCGAGGACTCTTCCAATCGGGAACTCAGTTGAGCTTTGCTGGTTCCTATTTGTTAATTAGTCGGTCGGACGACTTCCGAGATCGCCAATCGGCGACGATTCCTCGCTTCGGTCGCCTCGTCCGATTTTTCGGAGAAGGAAAAAGGGAGAGTGTTGTCTCTTGCGATCACGCCGCATAGACCCCTTGTTGTTTGTTTATAATAAAAATGCCGGAGTTTCTATTTGCGCCGGCCGCTCCAATTTTTTATGACCGACGTTTTTATGACCCGGAGATATCTGGGTTTGTTTGGAAAGCTGCTAAAATTTTGTGTTATTGCTAGGTGCAGTTTATCTTTCCGGGCGCCGATATAATTTTCGTTTGTTCTCCTATCGTCTGGAGTTTTAAGTTTCCAAACGATAGGAGACCCGTTCGAGTTATTTATTATAATAAAAAAAAAGGGGTTCGCTATGCGTTGGCGCGTCGCGTCGCATGAAAAAGGGGACCGTGGAGTCTCCAGGACGTAACATAAGTAAAACGAGTATTACATATTAACCCTTTCACTCTTAACGTCGACTATAGTCGGCACTCATGCAATACATAATAATACACATAACAATACATACACATACTGTTAGACTTAATAAAATGTTTTCTTAATTACATATATAACGCTCAATGTATGGCAAAGTGTTTATTCACGGCCGACTTCTTCGTACAAAGATATTATATTTGCGGCTATATACACCGTAAAGAAAGAGTTCAATAGAAACATTTTTTATTATTTTTTACTACATAGTTATACGACAAGTAAACGCTTCTTTAAAGTAAATCAATATTTCTTCAAAGAATTCTAGCATTAATTAAATACAATTAAATAATTCTATATTCTCAAGTATGACATCGACAAGTATCATCGGCGTTATGTTAAATACACAATGTAAACATGGATCGGTTAAATTGTATACTTCGTGCATTTCGTGTGTATATATATGTATATATATGTATACACATATTAGATTATATGCGACAAATCGTCTTTAATTTAGATAAAAAAAAAAGAAAGAAAAATATCAAACTGGTTCCTATCGAAGACAACGTAGAAGCGATCATTGTTACNTTCAAAGAATTCTAGCATTAATTAAATACAATTAAATAATTCTATATTCTCAAGTATGACATCGACAAGTATCATCGGCGTTATGTTAAATACACAATGTAAACATGGATCGGTTAAATTGTATACTTCGTGCATTTCGTGTGTATATATATGTATATATATGTATACACATATTAGATTATATGCGACAAATCGTCTTTAATTTAGATAAAAAAAAAAGAAAGAAAAATATCAAACTGGTTCCTATCGAAGACAACGTAGAAGCGATCATTGTTACATCTACTATTTGTTAATCACGTATTGAAAAAATGGAAAATAACAAGGGAAAAAAATTGATATATATTTCTTATACAAGTTTAGTATCGAAATACAGAGTACATAATTATCGTTGCTGCGTGTCATAAAATGAGACTGCATTTTGTAAAATAACGCATTATTTTTTTTTATTGCCAACATTTGTTTTTAAGAACAAAAGCGATGCAGCAAGATGCGTATCAAAAATTTATTAATTAAAAAGTGTGTTCAACTAGTCAAGAGATTTAAGACTGTTTATCTGAATATCACTTGCGTGAATTGTTATATATTTAATATATTTGTTAATTTTATATATTTTCTTATGTTTTTATATTTATTTTGTACATATTTGCACTGTTATTTACATTGTTATTTAATTTGGTTTTCTTGATGTCAGAAAGCGCAGTGTTTGTTGCCAAAGTGCTTCGAGATAAATTTTTTGTTGGTTAATAAGTTTTAATAAATGCAAAAAAATTAATTACATTTTATATGTTTTGTGTTTATTTTGCATCCTTAATATTCGGTAGTATTTACTATAAAATAGTCAAAAGAAAGAAATTTAAACTAATACTTCTTGTCTATATAATATTTACTATATGAATAGTTTATTTAAAGTTGTTTGTTGTAATCAGTATCTTTTATTTTCAATATATTTGATTAATGAATTATTTTGTATAACGATATAACTGAATTTGATTATATTCCGTTTGCTTTTACATATATATATACAGGGTGTCCCAGAAATGGTTTAACATCTCTTGTAGGCAGGTAGAAGGAATAAAACTGAGTCGAAAAGTCCTATACCGTTTTGCTAGATTCGCAATAGTTACTGAGATTTTAATTAACAAAAATCCGCGAATAAGCATGCATCGGGCTGTCTTATGCGCGTAAGACAGCCCAGTGCGCTTCGCGCGCTAAACGGTGTTACCCATAGCGACATATGGGAGGAGGAGCTAATATAATAGCATATTTTTTTTTTTTTTTTTTTAACGAGAAGAAATCCTTGATGGACACCTCCACTCTCGGGGGA
>NW_018022522.1:0-5272 GCF_002006095.1 Pseudomyrmex gracilis | reverse complement strand
CTGCACTGCAGCGAGGGGAGCCGACGCCCGGCCCACTCCTGATGCACGGGACCACACCGGTGCCCCGTACATCATGACGGAGTGGACCACGTTGGCGTAAAGGCGCCTTACCCCCGGCCGAAGACCCCCCAGATTCGGCAACAGGCCAGCGAGAGCTTGGGCCAGCCGCATGGCCTTAGCCGCCACGTACGCGAAGTGGGTCTTGAAGTCCCACTTCGCGTCAACTTGGAGCCCCAAGTACTTCATGGCCGGTTAGGATATCACTTGGGTATTCCCAACCGGCACCGTCACCTGCCTGTCTCCCCGGCCTGGTGCTCGGAAAACGACCACCTCGGTTTTCGCCGGGGCTAGACCGAGGCCGAGCGTCGCCTGTCGCCGCTCCACCGCCACGAGCGTCACCACCGCGCGGCGCAACACCTTCCCGCTCGTTGTGCCCGCCGGCTAACACCAGTGTGTCATCAGCGTAACACACCAGCGAGCATCTCGGCGGGAGGGTGACGCGGAGAACCGCATCATACCCAACATCCAACAGTAATGGTCCCAAAACGGAACCCTGTGGGACTCCGCAGGTCACCCGGTGGGATCTGACTCTGCCATCTGCGCACGGGAACTGGACGAACCTGCTCGACAGGTAACTGTCCAGCACCGCGCGCAGGTATACGGGGAACCCCCACCATCTTGCCGCGCTCCTGATGGACTCCTAGAGAGGGTGTTAAACGCGTTCCTCACGTCAAGGCTAACCGCGACGCAAAGTCCACCCTCCCGTGTAAAGCCCTCCGCGATACTCCGGAACCGCTGGATGGCGTCTACTGTGGACAGTTTGGGGCGGAATCCAAACTGTACAGCCGAGAGGCCACCTCGCCTCTCAAGGCACTCCTCGATTCTCCGAGCGATTATTCGCTCAAACAATTTGCCGAGCTCCCCGAGAAGACAAATCGGCCTGTACGAGGGACCAGCGCCGGCCTGAACTGGCTTAGGTATAAGTACCAGTTTGGCTCGGCGCCAGATACTTGGGAAAGTTCCCTCCCGCAAGCAGCGATTGAAACACCGGATCAAACGATCCGGTGCCAAAGTTGCCATCCGTACCCACACAGCGCACACGAGGCCATCAAGGCCGGGCGCGGTCTTTTTGCCCGCCATTCTCCGCACGACGGAACGAAGTTCGTCCGTCGTGACGGAGTAATTGTCCCGCCAGGGGATACGGCCCTCCACACTGGGGTCTCCTTCTTCGCGGGTGGGGAACAAAGTCTCCACCACGCGAATTACCTCCTCTACCTCCATCACCTCGGTGGCTGGAGGCCCAGCTGACCGCAATATGGACAAAACTATTCTGTATGGCATGCCCCACGGGTCTTTGTCCAGAGTTGCGGTCAGTTCTTCCCAGGCGACCTTCTTCGCCGCGGCGATCGCCCTCCGCAACTCGCGCCTTGCCTCCCGGAGCCTGACGCGGAAGATTTCCACCGCGCCAGGACGATGGCGGAGACGCACGCGCGCTCACGTGTACTTGCGGCGGTGCGTAACGCACATCCGCCGCAAGCCCGCGATCTCTTCGTTCCACCAATATGTGGACTTCCTGTCTGCCGTGCCGCGGACTCGAGGCATCGACACGTCGCACGCATCCGTAGCTGTGCGGGTCAGCCACGTTGCCTCCTTCTCGGAATCCCACTCCGTGTTTATGGGATTTCCCCACAACGCCCCGATGACCGCTGCCTCGAAGCGGTCGAGGTCCCATTCTTTTAACTTCCACCGTGGGAACCTCGCCGGCCGAACACCTGGAACCTCCCCGCACCACCGGACACCCCGAAGGTAATGTATCGGTGGTCGGTGAGGGACTCACTGTTCCAAAGAACCTCCCAGCCGCGGATGAGAGGCAACACCCGCGCCGACCCCCAGGAGACGTCCACGATGGATGAGCCCTGGGGCCGGACGCACGTCGACACTCGGCCCACGTTCAGGGCGTGTAGACCGAGTTCGGCGGCCCACCTATCTATCTCTTGTCCCCTTACGTCCGTGCAAGGGGATCCCCAGGTGGCGGATTTGGCGTTAAAATCGCCGAGGATGAGGACCAGGTCTTCCCCTGCTCGCCTCACGCTATCTGTGAGGGCTTGAAGTTCCTCTAGAAAATCTGGAAGACACCTGTTGGGGGGGAAGTAGCAAGAAAACACCGCTATCTTCTTCCACCGGACCGCCACGTATCCGTGGCCCCGCTCCAACACCCCCCGGACGGGACGGCCACCCGGGCGTGTAAACCACGTAATTGCCGCCCTTCCATCTAAGTCTCCCGCCCACGCGGGGGACTCGGGAACCCTCCTTGGCTCTGAGACGGCCAAGACACAGGCCCTCAGCTCCCGGGAGACNTGTAGTGCCANGTCCTGGGCCGGGCCACTGTGGTTCANATTAATTTGAAGGACCCGGTCCATTTTCTGTCTNCATGGGCTCTTCCCCATGGGGCACCGTCCTCCGCTCGGTACCGGAACTTCCTTTCAGTGGAGCGTTCCTGCCCCGATCCCGCGACGGGTAGGAGTCTCCACCGATTCTATGCCCCGAGGGCAGACTACGCTCCGCACACAAGACGCAACGGGCTACGTCCTTGCAGTTGCGGGCTAAGTGCCCGTCTTTTCCGCATCGGTAACACATGCCGGTGCGGTCCACCTCATTACGGCACGCCTGCCGGACATGGCCGAACTCCAGGCACTTAAAGCATTGAAGCTTTCGGCTCGCCAGGAGTGCCACCCGCGCACTGGACCAGCCTACTTTTAGGCGGCCCGAGTCGGCCAACTTCGCGGCCACCTCAAATGGGCAGCGAGCCCATGTCATTCCCAGGCGGTCACGCCCCTGGGTGATTGGCCCCACAGTTACTTCGGACCGTCTACACGGGCCGAAGTTTCCAGATGAGATGCGATCCTCTATGTCCGCCGGCGAGACAGAGATGTCAAGGCCGACGATCCGGATCTCACCCCGTCGAACAGGCCTGGTGACGCTGGCCTTCCCTTGGAGGATTGGGGCCAGCGCCTCGGCCAAGGCATCCGCCTTGGTTGCACCATCAGCACCGGGAATTTCCACGAGGATACCTCCCCCGACGTCGCGCCTGATGCGTGTGTCCTCAATCCCCAGCGCGGGGAGGGACACTCCTTCTTTGGCGAGCCGCATGATGCTGGCATACGTTGCTTGCTCGCCTTCTCCTTCTGCCGCAACACACCGGATGGCCACCGCCGCCGGACGACCTCGTCGCCGACGACGGGGGCCTGGCCCTTGCGGTGACTGTCTTCCCTGCGACTGCAGGCGCAGGGGGGGTCTCGAAGTTGAAGTTCGAGGATCCCTTCCTTTAGCCCCATCCCTGACTGGGGTTCGTGTCTGTCTAGCAGAGCTAACCGCTTCCTTCTTGCGCGCCGGTCCTTCCTTCTGCTGCGCCTTAGCGCGGCGGCGCGTGACCACCGCCCATTCCTCTCCCTTTTCCTTAAAGGTAGAGGGAGCCGCGTCCGGCTGAGAGGTGGGAGCACCTCCCGGCGGGTTGCCCGTCGGAGCCGGCGTGGTTCTTGCTCCTCGTCTCCTTCCTTGCTCGCGCTGGGGTAAAGCCACCCAAGGGGCTGGATCGCCCCCCGATGGCCCAGCCATCGGTGGTGTTGGCTGTGCTTCAGCGCTCTCCTTTTCCTCCTTCCTATCTCTCCCAGTCTCCGACGCGCCTCGGAGGGTCCTGCCTAGGAGGGATTTTACCTCCTTCATTTCTTCGGCAACAATGGACTTGACAGTGGCGTGCAAGTCCACGTTGCCCTCCTTCTCTACGACCATTGGTCCGTCTATGACCTTAGAGGTCCCTTGGACTTTGGGCCGAACCGCCGGGGGAATAATAGTGCCAGCCGGCAGAGCCGTGATTGACGTAATCACAGGAGAAGGATCCGTTTGGATTGCCATCTCCTGGACCGAAGCTCTTACAGGTAGAGGGGGAGAAAGACCGGCAACCATCCCTTCCGTACGTAGATGGCGTACTTCCTCCAAAAGCCGGCTACGTTCCTCCTCCAAGTGGCGGAGTCTGGCTTGCGCCTGCTCCGCGTCGTGCTCCGCTGCATGCATGCGCATTTGTAGAGACCTATCCCCCGCCTCCTCTACGCATTTATGCAGCGCCTCTACGGCGCTTACAACTTCTTCAGCGAAGAGATTGAAGTCTCGCCGAAAGCCGCCCTTCAGGTTACCACACTTGCGTACCTGACTCTTGAACACCTCGGCCTTGGTCTGCATCACAGCCACTATGTTGGAAGCTGACTTTGAGCACCACTCAAGGTCCATCTCCTGCTCGGCGGCGGACAGAAGTCCCTCCGACTTGCTGCTACCAAAGCGCGGCATCTTCCTCTTGCGCGCGTTCAAGGCGAAGGTGGGCAACTCTTCTGCAGCGGTATTGGGCCGCTTTGCACCTCTGCGTCGTCTCTCTCTTCGCGAGAGGCCAGGCGAGTTCGTCCTGCTCTCCATGCTATCATCGTCCGACACGGAGATGATTGCACTGGAGCCTTCTTTCGCGGCCTTCGATGCCTTGCCGCTCTTTTTCTTCTTACCGGCCTTGTTTTTCTTCCCAGCTCCTGTCGCCAGAGTGGGAGATTTTAGGAAGCGGCTCCTCATCCCTGCAGCCGCCTGGAGTTGAGCTGCTTCGTCGTCGGATGACGTGTCTAGCACGAGAGGAGCATCAAGCGCCTCCCGAGTTACGCCGCGACTGTTCTCCTCTGAAGCCAGGCTCGCGTTCACCGCGTCGTCCCCTGGACGCACCTGACTCCAGAACCTCCCCTCGCTACCATCCGCAGTAGCATGAGAGACAGGATCGCCTGCGTCGCACGATCCTGCCAACCCCTCGTATGATGACGATCGAACGGGGGCAGGGATAATAGCATATACTATAACATATACATATTAAAATGTAATTGTGCGAAGCGCGCCGGGCTGCAGAGTTACAAGATCAAGCAGAGAGCAACGAGAGATCGAAGCGGTGGGGACACGCACACTCCGTGTGCGCACACGAATGGCAGTTCTCGCTTGTGTGCGTGCCCCCACCGCTTCGATGCTGTCGTTGCTCTCTGCTCGATCTTGCATCAGTGCCGGGCTGTCCTCCGCGCGTAAGACAGCCTGATGCACGCTTATTCGCGGATCTATGTTAATTAAAATCTCAGTAACTATTGCGAATCTAGCAAAATGGTATAGGACTTTTCGACTCAGTTTTATTCCTTCTACCTGCCTACGAGAGATGTTAAACCAATTCTGGGACACCCTGTATATATATATATAATAT
>NW_018022521.1:10965-21151 GCF_002006095.1 Pseudomyrmex gracilis | reverse complement strand
CGATTACAATTCTTATCGCCACAGCCCGACTCCTGTCCTCCATCCGGGAAGTCTCAGCATCTCGGTTTCTTAAAGCTACGGTTATTATGATTCTCAGAACGAAAAGATCGTTCTCACGTTGCAAAAAAAAGGGGACGTGAAGTCCAGGACGTAACACGTCGATGGTTGAACGTTTTAATCGCACGCTCAAGACTAACATGTGGAAGATGTTCATGCTAAACGGATCGTATCGCTGGATCGACGACCTGCAACGACTTGTAACGGAGTACAACGCGCGCAAGCATCGCACTATCGGCGCGCGACCGATCGACGTAACGCCGGCTTCGAGCGAGCAACTTCTGCGCACGGTGTACAGCAACGTCAAAATCGCAGGAGCGGCGCGATTCAAAGTCGGCGATCCTGTGCGCGTTAGCGAGTACAAAACCGTTTTTGCGAAGGGTTACATTCCAAACTGGACCACCAAAATGTTCCGAGTTAAAAAAGTGCAACAAATTTCACCAGCGACTTATCTGCTCAAGGATTATCGCGGTGAACCTATAGCCTGTGGATTCTACAAACACGAGTTGCACGCGGTTAAACATCCAGACGTTTATCTTGTGGAAAAGGTTGTACGTCGCCGAGGCAACGAGGTATTGGTCAAGTGGTTGGGACTGGACAGTTCGCACAATTCCTGGATAAATAAGAACAATGTTTTCTAATATTATTATGCTATGTGTAATCTCTCTCTTTCATTCATATATATTTACAATATCTATTACATATATTGCAATTATATTTTTTTACATGTACTTTTTATACAATAAAACAATTACATTAATTACTTTATTCTTACATGTATTTTTTGTTATATATACAATAAAAAAGATACACTTACATATAATTACTTTCTTCTGTATTATTATATCCTCAACGTAACTTTTTTTTTGTATGGGGGAAATCCATTACGGATACTCCGGCCCTTGGGGGGTAAGGCCGGGGTTATGCGGGACTCCCCTCCCTGGCTCAAGAGCCGAGTAAGTATATCCGCTAAAACCCCCATGGTGTGTCTTCTCGCTTGTTGTAGGTAGGGCCCGGTACCTCTGGTTCAGGACAACCCTTGACCCTCCCTTGAGCCGATCATCTTCCTTCTTGTCGGGGAGAACTTAGAGTTCTCCCCGCAGCACTTCTGACTCAGCGGTGTAGCGGGACACACACCGCCGCACCGCTCCTCCACTGAGGGCCGCGTGCAAAGACGAGTCAGGGCCCCCACCCTGACCCGTTTCGGCCCTCGTGCAGCAGTGACGGCCCTCCCTGGGTGACAAATTCACCCGGGAAAACTGTTGCACCCCCTCTCGTTCCGAGAGTTGCCCCGTCAGGACGGCAGACTGACGAAGGAGCCGGCTCCCTCAACGTCCGCCGCCTCGGTCCCCCTCCCCGCTAACTGCCCAGGAAGTGAGCAGCCACTAGCGGGGAGGGGTCTATTGTCAGGACGGGGCTCTTGGGCTACGAGAACGGGCACGAGATGCGGCCCTGCACCCCGCCCGCCCCCGCCCCCGAAAGCCCGTGGCAGGGAGAGGGGCTCTTTCTCTCTCCCTTTCCACGGCCTCCTGCTCCAACACTGTAGAGCAGAAAGAGACCACGGCGCCCCACATACTCTCATCCCCGAAGGCCACGGCTTTTAGCAAGGCCTCCAGGGAGAGGTCATCTCCAATCTTGGCGACCAGCGCTTGGCGCTCATCAGATCAACCAGGACACTCCTCCACGGTATGGTCCACCGAGTCGCTGGCCGCCCCACAATGATGGCATTGTGCCGTCGGCTCTATGCGACACAGGTATTCCCCAAAACAACCGTGTCCGGTGAGCATCTGCGTCACTCGATAAGTGAGGTGTCTGGCCCCTTTCTCCAACCACGCACGGAGATGGGGTCGGGCAATCCGAACAACTTTATGGGCGTGCGCACGAGGCTCGCCCAGGAGCTCCTCTCACTCTTGAAGGAGTTATTGCCGAGCCTGGCGCTCCGCGTCGGCGAGGGCCTCCCGGAGGGCATCACCCCCCACACCCTCCCGCTGCAACTCGACCCGGCGAGATCCTCAACTTAACCTTTTTTTTTGCGCAGGGGAAAAGCGTTTACGCACACCCTAACCCAAACTAAATGTGGGCCAGGATAGTGTAAGACTCGCCCCGCCAAAGCGCACCCCGGCGGGGAATACTCACTAAAACCTCTGCGGTGTCCACCTTCCGCCCTTTTAGGGCTGCCCCGGTACCTCAGTATTAGAACGACCCAGAAGCAGCCCGGTAAACAAGAACTTGCGCCCTACTACCTGACGGGGAGAAATTAGTAAAAGCTTCCCCCCTCCCGCGACAAAGCGAGGGGACATAGCCCCGCTTCGCCGCTGCTGGACTGCACGCAGTCCTTGATCAAATATCCCCGAGGAGGTGGACCTAACACCTTCAATTGACCATAGCCGGTGCTAAGTTCCTCCCCCCACAACCCCACCCTGGGCTGCCACCTACCAAGCCCTTACTTGAGTCTGGAGCAAGCTGGTACAGAGCGGACTCTTCTCTTGGGTCCCCTCGCCTAACCGAGCAGAGCCGCGAGCGCTCTGCTCGGGTCCATCTTCAGTCTCGCTGAGGGTGCTGAAGGCGGCAAAACCGGCAAGGTCGCCTTCTTCTTCTTCTTCTTAGCGGAGGGAGATAGGGTGTCTTCCCTAGAACTGAGTGAACAAGTTCCCCCAGAACCAGAGAAAAGAGCACCCTCTTCCGTGCTTCCGGGCAGATGATGATGGAGCCGGGGAGGCGGGAGCCTCTCGAGAGGGATCCGCGCCCGCCACCGCCGACTCGCAATCCATCAGTTCGGAAACCCTCGGCTGCGGAGAAGACCTCCCAGCAGCCGGAGAATCCCCGCCCGACGGACTCTCTCTCTTCTTTTTTTTGCCTGCCACCCCCTCCGCCAGCTTAGCTGGCTGCGCAAACGTGGTGGCCACGCCACCAGATGCGGCCGGGGGGGGATGGCAGCTGGGGCCTCCCAGCACGTGCCGGGATGGACGCCCCAGGTCCTCGCACAGTGGGCACTTCGGCTCCGGAGCCTTGCACTGCCGGAGCAAGTGCCCGCGAAGGCCGCAGCGGTGACAACGGCCGCTGCGGTCCGGCTCACTCTTGGGGCAATAATGCCCCGTGTGCCCTGGGCATATCTTTATCGTAACCTTTTTTTTACAAGGGGAAAATGCTTTACGCATCCCCACCCCCAGGGAAAGGTAAGGTATGTGAGACTCCCCTCTCCGGCCCGCAAGTCGGAGAGGTTATATTCACTAAAAACCCTTTACGTGGCCTAACTTCGCGCGGTCTGAGGAGGGGACCTGGTATCTCCGTGTCGGAACTCATCGCGGTTCCCCCTCTATCTACCAGGCGGTACATCCGCCTTGTGCTCTACTTTTGTCCACGACGAGATGGAGGGCCACACCCCCACCTCGTCGGTATGCAGGGCAATAGGAAACTTGGCTCCCTGACCAAGCCCCCCGTGTGGTCCGGCGTCAAACTCCAAAGGATGACGCCTCCCCAAATGTAGTTATCCACACGGGGACCTACTTACTTCCGTGGAAATAAGCCGGCCCGTACCCCCCACGGAAGAAGGCGGACATGTCCGCTCTCAGTCCCTGCCCCGAGTTCTCGAAGTTATTTCTTCGAGGACGCGGGGCCGGGCTTGCTCGGCTTCTTTTGTTCCCAGGAAGAGTCCAAAAGAGCGGCCAGCATTCTGGCCCTCCGGGCCTGTTCCTCCCCAAAAACCTTCTTTTTGGTCATTGCGGCCGTTTCCCTCCCCACTTTCTTCGGAGCACTGGGCTCCGGAGGAGGGGAGGCCTTGCGCTTCGGCGACCTTGCCACCCGTTTGGGTGGTTTGGCCGCAGATTGGGAACTCTGCGTCCCAGAAAACGCAAGAGCTCCCGTTGTCATATCGAGGGGGGTTGTCGTCCCCTCAGACGTATCTATGGCCTCGGCCAATGGATCCCGTCGAAGAGAGGAAACCTTCTTTTCCGAGGGTTTCCCCTCGTCTTTGCTTATGGTCTGGGAGGAAGTCCTCGCAGACCCGAAAGAGCCCAGAGCCCTTCTCCTCCTGCTCTCCGGGGGGGAGCACGCGGGCTCTCCCAACTGGTGATTGCCCTTACGCCCCAGATCAGAGCATAGGGGGCACTTCGGCGTGCATGCCTCCACCTCATGACTTGGGGCACCGCAGCGGAAGCAACGTCTGCTGCGGTCGACCGCAAAGGTGCAGTACCTCTTCACATAGCCCGTAAAGAGGCACCTGTAGCACCTCAGCGGCCGGGGCGGGAGGTCCTCCACCGAGGCCGAACTTCACCCCACCTGCACTTTTCCCTTCTGTTCCCCCTGGCCATACCCAGCCGCCTCACAGCGGTGATCGGGCACTGGGCCCAACAAGTAAAATTACCTGCGGGGGACTCTAGAATCTTACCGATCCGGACTTCTGCCTCTTGGCAGCCTCCTTCGCGAGCGAAGGAGGAAGCCACCTCCTGGGGGGTGGCGGACAAGTCAAACCCCGCCAGCCGGATCTCTCCGATCTTGGCGGGGCACAACACCTTCACCCCCAGGTTTCTCCCTTCCTGCGTTAGCAGGAAATCCCTCATCCACGAGTACAAGGCTTTCGCCTTGTCCTCACGACCTTCACCGGAAATCAGCAAAAGCAGACTCCCGGTGGCGGAACACTTCGGGCGAAGTTCGGTTATCCCGAACCTGGCGGTTAGGTTAGGTTAGGTTAGGTTAAGGAGGGCTTTCCGGAACCCCGTCATGGCGTCCGCAAGGGATGCGTCCTCCCTAACCGCCGTCAACCCCACTGCCGCAGTGTCGGGAATACGGATGCGCCTAGGGCGCACCCTCCCGGCATCGCGCCTGAAGAGTTTGAAGGTCTTAGCTCCCTTGCTTCCAAGCTGTCCCTTCTTTTTGGAGGAAGGCTGAGCGGCGGTCTGGGCCGAGGCCTTTGCCCGCCGCTTCGCCTTCCTCCCCACCACTTGTGCCCAGGAAGCGGGGTTGGCTGACGCCGATGTCCCGGCCTGGGCACCACCAGTACCCGGCGCCGGCTTCGCCCCCCGTCCCTTGTTCCGCGAAGCGGAGCGAGACGTCGGAGGGGCAGGGCGGCCGGCTCCCCTTTTCTTCCTCGTCGCCAAGGACGCTTCCCGTCTCCCTGCAAGGAGGGAAAGGAAGAGCCTGGAGAGCTTGCGCTCGATCAGAGCTCCCACTTTCTCCAGAAGAGGGGACTCCTCACCGAGTCCCCCACTGGACGGTGGCGGAGGGGGCATGCTAACTTTAGCACACAGCTCCGCCACCTCCCTCCTCAACTGCACTACCTCCGCCCGGAGCTTCTTATTTTCTAGGGCAACCTTAGAAGAGGCCGGCGCGGAGGTAAACTCCGGATTCCTCTGGAGACGCCTTATAAGCGTCTCCAGGATACTGCGGACGTTTCGGCTCGCCATCTTAAGGACCTTTACCGAAGTGTCCTTAAGATTCTTGGAGCGCTGGGCCACTTTCTCCACCGCGTCCAACTCCTCGTACACCCAGAATCCGGGTCGTACTCCGACCCGGAAGCTCCACCACGCAGCTCACGTGACTCCGCCTCGCGAAGGGTTTTTTGAGCCGGGCGGAGTTTCCTTTTCTCCTCGCGCGCCCGTCCGAGACCCACGAATTCACCGTGGGTGGGTGGGCGGCCGCGCCCTCTCTTCCTCGGCTTTGTTCCATCCGAAAACGGACCCGGAACCGGATTGGGGATCGTCACGTTGACCTCCATCGCATGGCTCTCCTTAAACTCCAACTACGAGTTGGAGGAAGCCCTCGACGCTACGCCCCTTCTCTAGCGACTGCTTCCTCTCGAAGAGGAGGTAGCCTTTGCAGGCGCAGAATAGTTGGAGGGGCCTGCGGTGCACCCTTCCAACCGCCCGTCGCATGATGACGACAAGGGGGAGCGCGGGACGCTCACCCCCCATGCCGGGCCCTGGGTGTCTGTTTACCCTGGGCCAGTAAGTCTAAGCATCTTTTTGCCTTTTATCATGATACAAAAAGTGGCGGTTTTATTTTGGACTTGTACCTGTCCTAGACCGGTTGCCTACCATGGCTACCGAGCCCGGTCTGCCCGTGGACCCTCCTTTTAGTCTGGCAAGTCAGAACCCACCAGGACCGAAGTCCCGCCGGCATAGCCCTTTCTATCACCCCTGCAACACAAGCCGGGGCTCCACGTCAAGAAGGAAGAGTCCAAACTTGCCCCAGATCCTCAACGTAACCTAATCTAATTTAATCTAACTTAGTTAGGGATATTGTAGTGACCCCACGATAAAGTCTCGGTCAATCCATGGACAATGCACAGCTTGTCGTCATGCGGGCTCAGAGCGAGCTTCTGTTCCGAAACGGTGAATACTTCGTGCAGCTGAGATCGTATGCATGACTGCTGTCGCGTTCGTTCAATCGCGTCCCGCAGACACCGAACGTAGTCGTTGAAGATGATTGTTCTCGCGACAACGCTCCTTTTCACACCCTTCACCTTTTTTGTGCATTTGCTGTCGCCCACTCGAGTCGCGTACATCTTTGCGCGCAAACTCACTAACTCTGTCATAACAGCACCGTTGTTCTCATTCTTCATAAGCCTTAGTACCTTCTTATTAGCGCGAGGCATCGATAGATTGTCCGTTGGATAGTCGCTTGTATCGAAGCGAGCGATATCGCGCATCATATTCTCGTACACGTCCTTGCACTTTATGTGGTATATCAAACTGTCGGTATCGGTGTAGAGGATTTTGCAATCGTCACCGTACAACGGTGCCATGTAGTCATAACAAAATTCGTAAAGACAGGTCTTCGATATGTCGAGTATGCACATACTAACGTATAACGGTTTGTTAAATAAAACTTCTAGACGACGAAGTTCTATGGCCACCAGATCCTCAGCAAATACGCTGCGACTGTGGAAGTTTGGTTTTGCAATGAGCGCCTCCGCACCGTATCGTCCTTTCCATTTTGTAACGAGTCGTACGTCGGTGTACTTGCGCACGTTCTCTATTGTCTTGCCAAACACCGCGTTGTTCATAAGTTTGTAAAGGTTTTTCGCAAACTCGTTGGTGGCGTTCGCGCGGAATCAGATATTGAGCTCGATGTACTCGCGCAGCCAAGGCGATTGCGAGAACCGCAGCACCCGATGTATTCGCGTTAGGCGAAGCCCGTGCCGCAGACTGCAGGTTGAAGCAGTGAATAACGTAGCGCTTCTTGTCGAACACCGTGGCGAGCAGTTTGACATGATTCTTTCCATGTTTACCGGGCGGTTCCTCACGCGTCGGACAAAAGAGTAAATCGCTGTGCGCGTCGTGCAGTTCTTTTGGGTACGTCAGATCCACCTCGAGTATATAGCCGACGTCGCTGTCTACCGCGACCGTTGATACATCGAACTCGGACGCGTTCTCCACCCATGTGAAGTTATCGTACGGAAGCGGTTGACACATTGCCCATCCGTAGAAATTGTTCACGTTGTAGTACATCAGATACGTCGACGGTGCGGACGAGTCGTGCAAATGCGCGTACTTGTTGTTCGTCCGGGCGTATCTGTTTGAACATTGACTCAAACCGCCACGTATGCCGCGTTCCACAAACATCATCATTTTGATGTCGATCAACAGCTCAAATGTCACACAAGTGTGCTTTAACATGGCGTCCCATGTATATCCAGGCAGCGTGTAGTAGTGCGCGAGATCCAGTCCGTAACTCGCGAGGCACTCGCAACGGAAGTTTTCAAATACATCGGTCAGCAAAAGTACGTCTGTCTTTAGATACAAGTCGCTGATCCCAGATTGTCGATGTTGAATCGTCGCCATACATTCATTGCGTGCGCGTACTCGCTTTCCATCACGGTCTCACCGATGAGCAAACTGTAAAACGCCTCGCGCGGTGGCAGACTGGTTTCCAACAGTTTGTCGACGCTGTCCACATATTTGTATAGAAACACACTTTTTCGCGTAAGCAGTTCAAAGTTCTCGGCGGAGAGATCTCTGAATTCCGTTCGAGTCACTCGCAGTTCGCTCNTGTTGAGATAGGACGCGAGCTTCTCTAAGATTTTGCTCAAAAATTTGTAAGAATCGATAAACCGCAATTGCACGCATTTCTGTTCGTCTTCGTCCCGAGTACTGCTCACATGTTTTGTGAACAATATGTAGGTTTCTTTCGTCACGGGCAGCATGTTGATCTCACCCTCGAAAGCGGTAGCCATATCTGTGATACTAAAATGCGCGTCGTATCCCGACAAGTTGTGGAACACAACGGGAACAACGTAGACCTGTTTGTAATTCAGATTGCACGCGGAGTGCGCGGGTCCTCTGAAGCGTCCCGTCAGATGACAGTGGTCGCATATCCTCTTGTCATCTCGCTTGAACGGTCGTTCGCACACGTGGCAATAATTGACGTTCCTAAACAGCTCGAGCTCCAACGGTGTGAGATTCGCCATGGATACATTTGCCGCGAACAAAGTCTTTGCACGTTTCGCGAGATCGTGCAGTTCAGTCACGAACCACTGTACGCAGTTCTCGCTTCTATGAGATCTGTATCCGATGTTGATGTGCTCGCAGCTCGCGTAATAACCGATGCTGAACACACTGTGTCTTTGGTACTTGTGCGCGCTCGATGCATTCCGTTCCTCGTCCTGTTTCTCCAGTACGTACTCCAAGTCGGCGTATACCACCATTGGAGCACGTTCTTTGTTGTTATAATTCTCAAATCTCAAACGGTTCTTTCCCTCAACGAGAAGAACGACTGCGCTGTCGTTCAATCGTTCACAGTCCATGATGTGTACCGCCAGCTTCTCGCTTGTGTGGAAGTAGTGTAGGCATCTATGTACGTGTTGTAATAAAAATACAATACACAACATTAATTACTAAGTTCACCATCTCACAATTTGAACGGTCATTTTAGTTCGAGATTGTTGCAACAATTGTTTGTACTTACCGGTCGCATATGTACTTCATTCTTTTATTCTTGCTCAATTGCAAGCTGACTAATCGCGATAAATTTTTTATCCACGCAAAATGTTTCACGTGTTCATCGTGTTAATCGGAAACATATAATAGATTTATATGCTTGTCCTTTTTGTTTGATGTGAATTGCAGCGGCACGTATCCGTGTCCCTGTTTCGCCGCCGTAAACACGTTTCCGGACACGTTGTTGTTGCCTTCGAAACGCGCGACTTGGTGCAATGTCATTGGAAATTCTATTCCATCAAGATTGAACACGCTCTCAAACGCGGGATAATGTGATTGTTGTTCAGGATGTGAAGCATTAGGATACAACGCGACGACCACTGCCTACGCGAAACACATTGTCCTGCGACTGTACGTTCACTACCACGCGTTTGAGCTGAACCTCACGCGGTATTTTAACCTGACATCTTGCGCGTATGGAATTGTGACTGTTCACATTCACTGTGAGGTTCAGTATTTGCGTCAACACCCAGCCGCTGTCGCGTTCCTGAAACTCCTCAAGAGCGGTCATTGTTGCATCCATCACGTCTCGATCGCATCACTTGCGCAGATCCGACGAGTGATAGAGTCCGCGATTGCGCGTATTAAACGATTTTGCACTTGTTTTTTTCACCCGCGACAAACTTCCGGTTAAACACTGTGTCCACTTTCACACTAGCGTGCCGCGTGATTGCTCGATGAACGCGCACGAGCACCGTGTCTTTAGCGGCTTCGAGAAATCGACGGGGTTCAAAGAACGACTTGTTCACCACGATGCCGGTCACCAAACGATTTTTAAACGCTGTCTCGACTTCGATCTATGCGAGTCCCGCATTCTTGACACCCGCATCCACGTGCGCGAATCGTTCGCGAAGAACCACGCGGAGACTTTTGATTCGCGAGATTCGAACAATGTGCCAATTTATCACACCAGTGGATAGTTGCGGGCGTTTTCTTTGGCATCACTCTTCTCTTAGCGTCTCTAAACGTTTGTCGCATCGTTTTTCCCACGAGATGTAACCGTCCAACGTGCCGAGGAGTGCGGCCTCTTCTTCGAGCGGTTCGCGATCGTTCATGTTTGCCATTGCTTATATATAATTGTTTAGAACCTACAGTGATTTTGGTTGTCTGATCCGATTCATTGTTCATTTTCCATCTTAGCTTTCGCAATACACACGCGACAATACACAGTTTGTCCGGAAAGTTCCCGGACT
>NW_018022521.1:8893-10189 GCF_002006095.1 Pseudomyrmex gracilis | reverse complement strand
ACCTTGAAGTGTAAACTTGTTTAATAAACCATATCTTTCATTTTCGATTTTTAATTCACGTAGTCCGGGAACTTTCCGGACAAACTGTGTATCTTTTCAGTAAGGCTGGTCAATGTGATTGTAGTCTCCCGGTTGATTGTAATGCTCGAGACATCTACGATACAGCTGCACCTCAGGATCTTCCTTCAAATGTTCAGGCAATTGGTTCCACAAAAGCTCCACTAACTTGTTGAACACTTCTAGAAAAATCCTCTTTGGAATGTTTTTCAACTCTTCGATCGACAAGTGTAAAATGCACGTCGTGTCCACTCCGTTAAACATTTCAAAAAAACGACGACAACGACTTATTATCTATACGGCTAGCGATCTCGATTGCTCGCGATCAAAATGACTTGTGACTTGCTCCCGAACTCGAGGCGCCTTTTTATTTTGCTCCTTATCTTTTCTCCAAATCTTTAGATTTGAAACTGCAACGCAAAAACCGTTACGTACCGGATGTGAATTTTTTTGCGCATGTCTATTTTAAAAAACTAAATTACGCGCGCACTGGAAGTGCGTAAAAACAAAACCATATCCGATACGTAACGGTTTTTTATGCAAATGTTATCGCAAGAACTGACTCATCAAACCGAAAGTGACTCGTTGCTTCGGTGATAAGAAAAGAAGCACTTTCGGAAAATTTTGGTTTTCCTTGGAATTAAGTATTTTACTGCGCAGTTACAAACCGCTTCCGGGAAATTGCGATTTTTCTCAGAATTATTTATTTTAATGCGCAGTTACAAACCGCTTCCAATAAATTGTGGTTTTTCTCGGAATTACTTATTTTACTGCGCAATTTAAATATGTAATGGAAAGTTAATATTATTTTAGCGATGACGTCATCATCTGAACAACCTTAAACACGCGCGGACTTGTTTGAGTTTTATTTTTAGCAATGACGTCACCATCCACCTTGAACACGCTCGAACACGTCCGCACCCGCTCCGAACGACCTTGAACACGTACGAACAAGTTCGAACACGTTATGACCGATAACGTCATCAATAATGCTCACTTACCTGAAATAAATAATACACGTCGAATAACGCATGCTCCATTTTTACGGCTTGTCGCTAATTTGGTAGTTCCGGGAGAGCTCATAACAACGCCCCGTCGACGCCACTCACACTCCTACGTTATCTCATCCGCAACGCCCAAGCCCTCAGAGGGTGATACTCTATTGACCACAGTACGATTCGACACCGCTCGATTCGACACAGATTTATTCGACACCAAATTATTCGACACCGTACGATT
>NW_018022521.1:6953-8428 GCF_002006095.1 Pseudomyrmex gracilis | reverse complement strand
GTGTCCAATAATTTGGTGTCGAATCGATCGGTGTCGAATCGTACTGTGGTCAAACGGAACACGCCCGCCCTCAGATCCTGCTCTCAATATTACGAATATTCTTCCAATGATCTTTCCCGCTTTTTCCTCTTGCCCCGTGAACCACAACAATCAATAACAATTTCTTTTAATCAATAATCGACCAATAATAATCGTTTGAATAATAATCGATAATAGATAATCAAGATAATCAACCAATAATAATCAATAATCGAATCAATAATAATCGAGAATCGATAATCAATCAATAATAATCCCCCCTCGCACGGCTCCCCCTCTCGCGCGGTGCCCCCGCACCCCTCTCGGAGCTTCCTGATTAGAACCCGTTTAGCTTACCTACTCGTGACACCGACAGTTTTTAGAAGATCTGCCGGTTGCCACAAGTGCGACACATCGCTGCATTGTCAAAAGGACAACGCTTGCATGTGTCGACATCAGCACCGGCAACTAGCAGGTGCGCCTGCTGAATCGGCGCGATCGATCTACTATAAATCGATTGCGCGATTGAAGCAAGGCAGAGATTGTGATAAGATTGCTAGCTCACTGTGTGGCTTTACAAGCCGGAAAGTGTACCGCCGTAAGAAACAGCCGTGTAAAGAATGTTGTCAAGAGCTTGGTAAAAGAACAGGAGCAATAAAGTTATTATAATAAGTTCAAATATAGAACTTATTCTTCACACCGACCAATCTCTCCTCAACATCCAACAAATTTTAGTGGCAGCGGTGGGATCTCTCCTTCCGTGTGTCAGAAACGGAACTTAACAGAAGATTCCGGTTGGATTGAGGAAAAGGACGCTGGATGAGAAAAAAACAGAAAGAATGGCAAGGTTCTTAAAAAAAGAATTTTATATTTATAAAAAATATAAAAAAGTTAAACAGAGGAGGGTACTCCGTGGATTCTTTGCTCTTGAAACAAACGAAAATAAACGCAGTCATTAAAAAGGTGTCTTACAAACGACGAGGTCAACGAAGAAAGAAAGACTGCGAACTCACAGTCTCGAGTTACACGACAGCACTGACCTAACGCAAGCTAAGCAACGGGCAGTGACACAAGGCGGAGATAAGTAAGCGGCTAAACGGCAATAGAAGAAAGAGTTCGAAGTCCACTACCGAAAACTCCGGAAGCGGCAAGCAGACAAGCAGCTGTGACAAAAAGGCCAGGAAGGGCACCAAGGAAGCAGCAAAGGATAGCCGAAATAGCAGCAAAGGCAGCCAACGCAAGCAAAGCAGCGGTAGCAGCAAAGCAGCGGTAGCGACAAAGCGGCGGTAACAGCGAGGCAGCGGTAGCAGCAAAGCAGCGAGGAAAGCTGAGTCAGCAGCACCACCACTGATACAACTGTAAGCGAAAATATGGGTCAACTACGGGCGTGTTCCGTTTGACCACAGTACGATTCGACACCGCTCGATTCGACACAGATTTATTCGACACCAAATTAT
>NW_018022521.1:0-6448 GCF_002006095.1 Pseudomyrmex gracilis | reverse complement strand
AATCGTACGGTGTCGAATAATTTGGTGTCGAATAAATCTGTGTCGAATCGAGCGGTGTCGAATCGTACTGTGGTCAATAGAGTATCACCCGTCAACTACTGTAAGTCGAATAAATATTTTGTAATTGCAAGCGATACTTATGTTTGGAAACTGGCGTTTGCGACGACGCGGATTACAATCCGAGCGAGTTGCGCAAACACTACGGAGTCTTTTGCCGGTGCGGAAACCGAGAACCGCGCCAGCGGCATTGTATCAGGAGTCGGAAGTAGTTAGGCGAGACTCGTTAAACGGGAAAAGTAGAACTTTGTATACAAACATTGTCATGGAAAGAAAATTTTCCGTTTGATCTAGATGGTAGTATCGCCGGTTACTTACGGGCGTAACAAATCGCGAGAGAATGGAGAACGGTAGAACTCTGAGCAATGGTATTCAAAGATCATCTTTAAGTTTGTACGAGAGCGAGTTGTTTCGAAATAACGCAATGGATACTGATAGAATAGAGCAGATAGACGACAAGAATGCAATAGACCGAGCTCACGACTCTATTGACCGAGAGATCAATAGAATGCGACGAGAATTAATTCAGGAAAATACCGCGGGAACGAATAGACAGAATCCAAGTCCCACATAATGCTGCGACAGATAATACATTTGCTAAAAAAAAATGAACACGCAAATGAATACGGTAACCAAGCGCGTCGATGAGTTGAGCGAATGGCGGACACAAGAAACAAACATACTTCCAAAGTATAACGTGACACGCGCGCGACACACGCACACGCGACCGAACGAACAGATGGACTTGATTTAAGGACGAACGGCTAACGAAATTCGAAATCAGGCGATAAATATAAGCCAGTATCTAAAGCTCAAGGATGTTATCGGAATGGTACCAGCGTTCACCGAAGGGTTGTCAAAGCAGATGCGCGAATTTGTAAACGCGTGCGAATACGCAGAAACTATGATAAGTCCGGTAGAGGAATCGGCTCTACTACAAGCGGTGTTACAAACAAAGTTGAAGGGGCAAGCATTAATCAACTTTGAAACTAAAGACACACGCGATTTTAGCCAGTTGAAAACAGAAATTGAAAAAATGTACTCTGCAAAAAAGAGTACAACGCAACTGCAAATAGAGTTCAATACGTTGAGGCAAAGAGGAAACGAAAGCGCTCAAGCGTATGGCCAAAGAATGAATCAGGTGGCTATGGAATTATATGAGTCCATGGTGGAAAGCACAGGACACACCATTGGAGAAAAACATACAATTATGAATACTATCCAAGAACAAGCACTGCAGGAGTTCCAAATAGGTTTGAAAAAACGAGATAAGATTAATTGTAAGATTGCGCAATTATAAAACACTACAGGAAGCTATAAATGCTGCTAGCGCCGAGGAAGAAATAGCTACTCTTTAAGGCAGTTATGTAAAGAATAACACGACGCCTTCGAAAAGAAAGCTATAAAAAGAATGCGTGCTACAAGTGCGGAAAAATCGGACATTTCGGGCGAGAATGCCGATCTAGTAAAACAGCATTGCTAAAACCGAGCAACGTAAGGGTAAATATTGTAAGAAAACCTTGCAGTTATTGCAAAAAGACAGGACATGTCAAGGAAAATTGCTGGCCACTGAACAGCAGAAAAAATAAGAAAACGGCTAAAAGCAATACAGGCAGCAAAAAATAGAAAAAAGAAAAGCCGAAGTGACAATAGCGAGTCATCGAGTGACAAAAAAGATAATGGAAAAAGGAAGAAATTTGTGTCAGTAGCAGAGCTGCAGGTAGCCGAACTAAATGCTGCGCAAGCAGTTCTAAACATAGTCGCCGTACTAATAAGAGAAACAAAGAAAGGCGAAGCGGAACTGCTCTACGATACTGAAGCTACAGTGTCATTAATCAAGAAAAAAATATCTAAAAAAAAGACGCCAGCCGAAAAAACAAAAATTAAGCTGTCAGTTGTCACAGGACAGCATGCGTGATAGAAAAAATTGTAGCGACAATACAGTTGAAAGATAAAGAAATGTAACACCCAATTTACGTCGTGAGAGACGATTTCTTAATTAAGTATCAAGGCATCTTAGGAAATGATTTTGTTACAAAATATAATGCTACGCATGATTACAGGGCGGGAATACTCTTGCTAGGAAAAAATACGTTGCGATTACGTCCGTTTAAGATTGTAGAGTTGCAACCCCGAAGCGAATCTATCGTACAAGCAGTGACAAATAGTAACCAAATCGGTATCGTACAAGGGGAGAAGACGCAACCAGAAGTTTTTGTAAGAAACTGTCTAGTAAAACCAGAAAAAAATTGCTGCTTAGTAAGTATTATCAACACAACAGGAAAAACAATAAAAATCAGAACTCTGAATGTAACCGTTGAGGCTTTAGTTGAAGAAAGTGAGACAAAAGAGGAAGTAGCAAGCGTGAGAATAGAACCAAACAAGAGTACGCGTTACAAAAAGGTAAAAGAGGCATTGCGAGTGAAGCATTTGAATACAGAGAAGAAACTTTATACAAGATATGTGAAAAATATCAAAACTTATTTCACCTCGCAGGAGAGCCGTTAACTAAAACTAGAGCAGTAAAGCATAAAATACCTATAAAAACTGATACCGTTCCGATAAATGTTAAGCCGTATAGATTGTCGCAAAAACACAAACAAGAAGTAAAGCGACAGATTAAAGAAATGTTAGACAGCAGAATAATACGTGACAGCAAAAGTCAGTAGAATGCGCCACTGCTGGTTATTCCGAAAAAAATGGATGCGTCCAGCATGAAAAAATTGAGAATAGTCGTGGACTTTCGACGGTTGAACGAGGTGACAGTAAGCTATTCTTTCCCGTTACCGAATATTGCGGAAATATTAGATCAACTCGGAAATACGAAGTATTTCCAGACGTTAGATTTAGCATCCGGATATCATCAACTACCGATGAGTGAGAAAGATAGAAGATGGCGTTCTCGATACCGCACGGTCACTACAAATACAACAGAATGCCCTTTGGGCTAAAGAATGCACCAGCAACGTTTCAAAGGTTAATGAACGCAATCGTGACGGGATTACAGGGCATAAAATGTTTTGTATATCTCGATGACATTGTGATACACGGTGCGAGCCTACAGGAGCATAGCAAACGGTTGCAAGCAGTTTTTGAAAGATAGCGAAAGTACAATTTAAAGCTGCAGCCGGATAAATGCAAATTTTTCACAAGGAGGTTACGTATTTGGGACATGTGATTACTGAGAGAGGGATATCACTAGATTGAAAGTAGAAGCGGTCAAGGAATTTCCGATTCCAAAGAAAGTTAAAGAACATCCGGGCTTAGCGGGATATTATAGGAAGTAAATAAATCAGTTCTCGAAGATAACAAAGCCGTTGATACAATTGTTACACAAAGAAACAGCATTTGAGTGGGGAACGGGACAACAGCAGGCGTTCGAGAAACTGTAAGAAACATTAATTAGCGCACCGTTGCTCGCGTATCCGGACTTCGACAAAGAGTTTGTTGTCACGACCGACGCGTCGGGTTACGCGGTCGGCGCGGTGCTATCGCAAGGTGCGATAGGTTAAGATCGGCCGATTGCATACGCGAGCCGTGTATTGAATAAAGCTGAGTGAAACTACAGCACAACGAAAAAAGAGCTACTTGCAATAGTGTGGGCAGTGAAGCATTTCAGGCCTTATTTGTACAAGACAAAGTTTAAAATTGTTACCGATCACAAGGCGCTGATATGGCTTTTTAACGTAAAAAACCTCGGATCACAGATCGTGCGATGGAGCTTGAAATTAGAGAAGTATGATTACGAGATCATACATAAAAAAGAGAAGGCGAATACTAACGCGGACGCGCTGAGTAGGATTCCCGCAGAGGCGTGCACGTGCGAAGCGAAGGAGAGCGAAAAGCCAGAAGAAGAAAAGAGCGAGAGGCAAGAACTCACCGAGGAAAAAAAAGATAGATACTATATGAGTATTATGATTCACCGGTAGGCGCGCAAGGAATAGCATGTACAATAAAAAGAGTGAGAATGAAGTATGACTGGCCTGGACTAAGACAAGCGACGTAGAAAATTATATTTCAAAATGTGAGTCTTGCCAAAAAAATAAGCTGTCGCGGAAAATAAAAGTACGGCTTGTAGTAACCGACACACCGAAAAACCTTTGTAAAAAATGCGCGCTTAACATTGTCGGACTATTGCCGAGAACAAACAGCGGAAATAAATATCTGCTGATCTTTCAAGATAGTCTTACAAAGTTTAGTAAGGTACGATACCCGTTCCGAACCAAGAAGCCGCGACGATAGCAAAAGAGTTCGCTACAAAAGTTGTGTGCGAACACGGAATTTCGGGAACAAGATTATGACAGATCAAAAAACAAACTTTGTAGGCGAGGTATTTAAAAATATTTGCAAATTGCTACGAATAAACAAAATACAGATGACGGCCTATCATCCGAAAAGTAACAACGCGTTAGAACAAAACGTTAGTGGAGTATATACGTCACTATGTAAATGAGGAGTAGACGGATTGAGACGAGTGGGTGCCGTACGCAATGTTCGCGTACAATACAACGCCACACACGACAATGGGCTCTCTTTGAGCTAGTGTACGGGAGATGCGCGGAACTGCCGACAGCCCTAGCGAAATCACCGTCAACGCAATACAGTTTAGACAACTACGCGCAAAAATTGAAGGAGAGACTACGAGCAGCAAATCGCGTGGCGTGAGAAAAACTCAAGGAGGAAAAGGAAAAAACTAAGCGCTACTACGACAAGAAAGCTAAACCAGCAGCACTTAAAGTAGGAGAAAAGGTCTTGCTTTATAACGAAACAGTGAGAAGAGGCAGATCTAAGAAATTAGAGTCAAAGTGGATCTCTCTATGAGATATTGGCAAAAGCGTCGAATGTCACTAGTATTATAAAAGCGGGACGGCGCACGCAGAGTGTGCACGTTAACAGGTTGAAGGCCTTTATAGAAAATTAAGAAAAAGAAAACTTACCGAGTCGCCTCACTCGGAGTCCGAGAAGACAACGAGGGAGAGCATCACACGGGGCAGAGGCCCAGGCATACCACGTCGTCGTGGTAGTTCTGGAACCACCCCAGGACGAAGCTTCGCTTGCACTCATATTCGTAGATGGAGGACTTTCCGGGTCAGGCGAGGCAGGCGGCGGTGGCCGGGCGCACAGAAACTCCACCTCGGAGTCCGGCAATGCTGGCGGCGATTCTTCCGGAGTGCAGAGCGCCGCAGGAAACTCTGGAACAGAGCTTGACGATTCGTCGTCGTCAAGGACAACGAGGGGCACCACCTCGGTGATGATCACTTTGTCATCGGTGGAGTCCCGAGAAGCACGAAGAGAGGCGGAGACAGGGATAGGCATGATGCACTAAAACATTTTTTTTACTTATCGTGCACAAGAGAAACACTGTGATTCCTTGTAAAACCAGAAACATTTACACGAAGTTAACGTAGACGCACTGCGGTTAACGGAGTACTGACGCTCGTTGTCGTGAAGAACCATGTCCCGGGGTATAAAAGACAGTCGCAACGGCTCAAATGTATCTCTTAGAATTAATATAAGAAGCGATAAAAGAGACTTGAATGACAGAAGCAACAAACTCGTAGTAGCCAACGTTCGCAGTTCCACCTGTTAGGCGACACCGTTCGCAGAACGAAAAAAAATAAAGTGTAATGTAAAACGTTCTGCTTACAGGAAGATGTTATTAATAAAAGTAATAATACTTACCTGTAGTGTCGCGGGGAGTAAAACCGGAAGTCGGGGGTATCACATACGAAGATTTCAGTACCATCCCGGAATGTATTACAAAAAGTACGGAATGATACTCCACGTCAGCGAAAAGTGGAGATTAGTAGTAAGACTAGATGTGTCGATGGTATACGCAAAAGTAGAACAAACGAGACGTATGTTATAATACACGAGCAAGGTATGTAAAAATACGACAATAACGCACAGAAACAGGGAACTGTGCAAAAGGTTCGCCGCGGAGTTACGACAAAGGTTGCAAAAAATAGTAAAACGCATAAAAACTATAGTGGGTACACCAACGCGCTACCAAAGGGGGTTAATTAACGCGGTTCTGTCGCAAAGATTCTGTTTAGTATAATGGATGCCGAAGATGAGAATTTTGGAACAAATAGAATTATTGAACAGAAACCAAGCTGTTTTGCAGCATGTAAAAAATCAACTGCAAGTTGTAAACGCGACTATAGCTCACGTGGAAAACATTGAGAAGATCGTGGAGAGAAACAAAAATAAATTAAAAGACGCGATAAACAAACTAATAAAAAAAGTAGATAGTTATGCGCAACAAGCTGAGCTTAGCGAATATTTTATGGAGTTAGGCAGCATGATAACAGAACTCGAATTTGACGTAGAAAATAAAAAAAAGGTAAAAAAGGCGCCAAGTGCACGCACAACACGTATTGTATTTAAA
>NW_018022520.1:17016-21569 GCF_002006095.1 Pseudomyrmex gracilis | reverse complement strand
AGTGGGAGTTATATTTATTTTAAACAATTAAAAACTTTTTTAAGGCTCCGAAGTTTCCAAACTAATACGTAATTATTGATCTGTTGAGACCGTGGTGATTGCACCAGCTAGCACANGTAGTGTTAAAACAAGCAGAATAACTGTAATTAGGATAAATCAGACTATTAAAGGAGTTTTGTCTACAGAAAAATGTTTATGAGTTATATTGTATTCATAATTGTAGAGATACAGTAATAGCTCCCATAATTAAAGAAATTCTTGCACTATGTAGACAAATATTGTAAAATCTACTGACGAACCTCTGTAAACTTTTATATTTGAGGAGAGAAGAGGGTATACTGTTCAACCAGTTACAACACCGGAGCTAATAAATNTTTTTAAAGTAAGAAGTATAATAAACGGTAATGGAAGTCAAAATCTTATGTTATTNATTCGTGTATAAGCTATGTCTGCTGACCCAATCATTAAAAGGACAAGAAAATTACAAAATNTTCTAATTATAAATGGCACAACTATGAAAAAAATTATAGTAAATGCGTGTTCTNTTACAATAAAATTATAAAGTTGATCATTGTTAATGATTGCGCCGCATGATCCAANTTTAATNCAAATAATTATTTTCATTAATGACTCGATCATATGGCAAATATAAAGTAGAGAATTCCAATATCTTTATGATTCGTTAAATATAGTCATTTGTTCATTATATAGTTATAATAAATTTACTATAGTGGTAGTAAAAGNAATTATAAAAATTAGAGTGCTATGTCTGATTTAAGTACTAAATTGTAAAAGTATTTAAAAACTACTGTTTTAATAATAAAGAAATTTAAGGGGGTATTTAATTTATAAATATACTTTTAGGTACTAATCATCAGTTTGGATTAAAATGTTTAAGATTTATAAAATAATTATTTCTTAAACTTCTAAGGCTTATAGTTTACTACTAAATTAAAATTTTTAAAGTATTATAATTAAGGGCGTAAATAAGAGTAAAATAATAAAAGCAGAATTATTTAAATCAAAACTTGCTTTTTTTGGGTAAATTTAGATTTAAAGTTTTTTACAAATATGGAATATGAAATTATTTTAATGTGGATAAATGTTATTAACACTGAACTAAATAAGAGAAAGATTATTAATATCATCATATTTGAATTTTTAATAATAATGTAAGTTGTGAATTAGCTGAAGATAAAAAAACAACCTGGTGGCACCCTGGAGCCTTCCCTCTTTCATCGCATTTAATAGACATGGAGGTTTTAATGGATATACTCTCCCGGATAATAATTGGAGAAGAAGAGTCCCACATAACTNCGGTCCTCCTCCAGAGGCCGGGGTGAGTAGCATTCACTTAGACACCGTTCAATTNGACACGTTGCAATTAGACACGTTGCAAATAGACACAGAATTTTAGACACGGTTCAATTAGACACGGTGCATTTGGACACACAAGAAAATGCGCACCGTTCATTTANACACCGTTCAAATGCGCACTGTTCATTTGTACACAGAAATATGCNCACCGTTCAATTAGACACCGTTCACTTGCGCACCGTTCGTTTGTACACAGAAAGATGCGCACCGTTCAATTAGACACTGTAATAATGCGCACCGTAATAATGCGCACCGTAATAATGCGCACCGTAATAATGCGCACCGTAATAATGCACACCGTAATAATGCGCAAGAGGGAGTAGAGTATCCCTCTTGTGATTATCCCGCTTCAATCGGAAATCTTGACACATTCCGAGGAGCTCCTTACAGAATTGTCGAGTTAGTCACTCGCTTTGATTATATAAACATGGACTTCCAATTTTCCCCAATTTTCCCATTTAAGCAATGCATAAGCAGCGTAGATAAAATAAATAAAAAATAGGCATCGCCTTTGGGNCAAAAAGCGGGAAATTCAAATATCCAAGAAGGAAAGTACAGTCAAAGATTTAAATTGTAAACAATTACTTATAAAAACTGATTTAATGTACCTAATTTAAAAACTTTATAGTAGATACTAACAATTTATGACTTAACTAAAAATTTATAATATAGTAACAAAGATATTGTTAAATTATCGATATATACTTTTCCGTATTGTTAACTTTTTCGTATACCTGATAAAAATATCATAAGCCTTAAAAGTAAGCGTTTTTTTANGTATGATTTTATGTATAAATAAGCAATAAATAATTTTATTTATAATAATTTGTATTTAAANTTTCGTAAAACACATAATTCTTTAATGTGATCTTCAATATTTGTAAACAAATGTTGCATGTCTAACTTTTTAAATGTATTTTTAATCATTTTTTAGTAACAAGTGTTTGATGTTAAATTATTATTGAATTTATAGNAATTAAAAATTTTACGCAAAAATATTCAAGCTGATGTCATTTTCTTTGTGTTGCTGTTTGTAATTTGTGTTTCTACAACTTTCACTAATACAATAATAAACCATTTTGTTTTATTTTTTCAGAAATCACTTATTTTTTCTGTTTTATTTTGCGAATCGCACATTGTTTTCATGCGCAACATAGAAACTGGAAGACCGCGTAACCTCCACATGTGACTCGTTAGTNATTGGCCCAAACTCACAATCACAAAGAGCGCTTTTCAATGTTGTCTACGGCAGAATCGGAAAAAAGCCGGGGTACTGCGCTTCATCTCTCTTTCTGTAGCTTCTTTCTGCAACATTACTTGTTTACAAAAGGAAGCCACCGCTAACCAACTCCTCTCAAAGGTGCAGTCCGCCCGTATCGGTAACCCATATATGGCTACCGACTCAGTATAAGTCTCTTTACCCACGAGCAATTGTACGGCTATTTTCTGTATAATACCTCTGCAGAAAAGTTANAACAAATATAATTCTACAACATTATTATCTATAAATAAAGTCTATTTTACGAGAGAAATGATATTTATAATAAAAACAGTAACGCTAACTAATTTTATATAACTTCAAACCAAAGTAAAAGTTTAGTTATTGTGTTACATACAATTTTTCAAATCAAATTTCACATTTTTTCTTATACAAAAAAAACAAATATTACGTATATTAGTATAAACATATATATTTTACACTTTTGAAACAAAGTATTAATGTATGTTATGTGATATCACTACAACATTGTTATCTATAAAATCTATTCTACAAAAAAAGTGATGTATCCCGCAACTTACGACCTTAATTTAAATGACGTATTTCTAAGATCATTTTGGAACAAAACTCTTATTATCATATTACCGAGATATTATACAATACTTTCTGAAAGTAAGCGTTTAAAAGTAATTTATCATGTGGCCGATATTTTGGCCAAATTATCTCAAAATGTTTTATTGAACATTATAAATATTTGCATAATAATGTGTATGTAATTAAAAAACTTTTCTCAAAGTTTTGCAGAACTTTTTTANTCACAACGTTTTTGTCGAGCTGTCAAAGTTATAGTACAAAGCTAGCGTACGCTGTATTTGGTTTTTTTGTTTGTAGTAAAATTGTTGCAAGCAATGATTTTCGATATACTCGAGTAATTAAAAACATTTATTAATTCATTCATTTTCAATTATTAGCAAGAAATTTGAAAACCATCATTTTGATGGGCTTAGTAGNATCAATTTCTCTGAACTCTAATAAGAATCAAATAAAATCATGTAGTTTGTGTCATGTGTTTTTTTTATAATTTAACTAAAACAAACATTTTTTTGTAACACAATGGATTTTAAGCTAGTGTAACATATAATTTACAAAAGAATCGTGTGTATTATAAGTATCGATGTTTCTTTTGTTGTAATTATCCACGTATTAATATGCTGTAAACAACGTCGATTAAAAAAAACATATTTTTTCTTAATCTCCTGAATTTCGTGTAGAGATGGTAATGTATGATTTTCAAAATGTTTTGCAAATGCTTGAAACATTGCTTGTTTTTCATTTGAATTCTAAAAAAAATAAAATTTGGATNTTTTATCTATATGAAATGTAAACTAAACATCCTAGATAAAGTTNTNAACTAAATTTTATTTTGAATTATTACATACTATATAATGATTTACATGTTTAAATAAACATTTGTTTAAATATCTAGCAAGTGAGTCACAATGACCGAATATCTCTTTACTATTTCAATATTAAATGAGCTTTGTTCTTAAAGAATCAAGCACAAATCTTATGGGAAATGGCTCCCGGTCACATTGGCTGAAAATTAAGTATAATGTTCNTCACGATGTTTTAATTGAAAGTTCTCATAGGCACAAAGTCCGAGAATAAACAGTTTTCAAGTTGTTGAAAAAAGAAGTACAGAAATATGACCATCGACAAAACGAGTACAGCAGTTTGACTCAGAGTTTAGATGGAGATCAAATTTATTCAGTAATCCCTATAAACTCAAAATAATATACTAATGAATACTAAGATATATGCAGATATATAAACGGTTAGAAAACCCGTTCGCTAGGTTTTGAGCAAGAAATATTCATGTATATGTATAAATGATATATCAAGGGGAATATACGATCAAATAATAATTCTCGCAAGAATATCTTGTTGGCAAGAATAA
>NW_018022520.1:12880-16651 GCF_002006095.1 Pseudomyrmex gracilis | reverse complement strand
GCAAGAAATATTCATGTATATGTATAAATGATATATCAAGGGGAATATACGATCAAATAATAATTCTCGCAAGAATATCTTGTTGGCAAGAATAAAAATGAAGTGAAAGTGTGCATTATTACGGTGTCTAAGTGAACGGTGCGCAATTGAACAGTGTNTAAATGAATGGTGCGCATTCTTTTCCGTGTCCAAATGCAACGTGTCTAATTGAACCGTGCCTAAAATTCTGTGTCTATTTGCACCGTGTCTAATCGCAACGTGTCCAATTGAACGATGTCCAAGTGTACCGCTTCCGCCGCCGCCAGCCAAACAATTGTCCCNGGTACGCAAGTTTATTATCTACNATCAAAATGGCCAGCGAGCAAAATCCCGTCGTAGTGAAAAAACAGCGCGCTATCATTAAAGGNTCTTGTACAAGAATTAATACATACGTAAATGCNATTACTAACCCCACCCCGTTAGTATTGGCTCAACTCGAGGAGCGTAGAAAAATGTTAGACAGCTATTGGTCGGAATATAACCAAGTTCAAATGTGGGTAAAGATGCTCGATGATGCCGAGGCCGAGGATNGCTCTACGTTCGAGGAGGCTTTCTATGCCTTGTCTGCTAAAATTCGAGGGTTATTAAGTTCCTCAACACGTAGTTCTGACGCATCTTCTNGGTTGGTAACACCCCACGAACCGCCGGAATCTTTGACGCACGTTNGTTTGCCGAAGTTAGATCTTCCGTCGTTCTCGGGCAAATACGACGANTGGTTTCCGTTCTTTGATATATTAAATACAGTCATACACTCTAATGCATTTTTCAACAGTGTGCAAAAGTTTCAGTACCTTAGAGCTTCTTTAACCGGCGACGCAAGAAATATAGTAAACTCATTGGAGATATCAAATACGAATTATATACAATGTCGCATGGAGTCTGCTCAAGGAACGTTACGACAATCAACGCGTTATCGTTCAAAATCACATCAAGGCGATCATAAAACTGCCATCCATGATCAAGGAAAACTACGCGAAGCTGAGGCAAATCGCGTACGGAGCAGCAAGACACCTGCACGCACTTCAAGCATTGAAACGCCCGGGTGATCATTGGGACGACTTGCTAGTCTACGTTCTCAGCGCAAAATTCGATACACGTACATTACGAGAGTGGCAGTCGTCGCTCACGGGTACTGAACTACCTACTCTCAAGCATTTGTTTTATGTTCTAACGCATCAAATGCTCAAAGCAACAAACAAATCGGGCGTTTCAAATGCAAAAAATGTTAGTACGTGTTTGCAGTCGAGTTCTAAACGTCAAGCGTCCTGTGTCGCGACAGTCAAACCTAACTGCAGTTACTGTCAGNGTACACATTCCATTTGTTATTGCAANGGCTTCTCAGGACTTCCGGTATCACAGAGAATTTCAGAAGCTCGTAGTAAAAAAATGTGCATCAATTGAGCAATTGCTTGCGATCCTCTTCTCACGTCTCAAACAAATGTACGTCAGGAAGCTGTAAGGTTTGCCAAACNAAACACAACATTTGAAGCCGTTGGAGATGCTTCACTGTTGTTCGCTCTGTGGTCTAAGACATTTGAAGATGCAGCCGCTGCTTCACGCAACTGCTTCAAACCACGGTGTGGACAACAGTGAAGCATCTCCAACGGTTAGTCAGGTAGCCGCTTCTGTCATCAGCGCATCGAGTTTGATTGGAGGTAATCACGTCATGTTGTCTACGGCTGTCGTTTACGTGTATGATAGGCAAGGTTTACTCACATCATGTCGAGCATTACTAGATTGCGGTTTGCAGGCAAACTTTATATCCAAAGGTCTCGCAAACAGCCTTGGCTTGNAGCCTAAGGCCNTGAACGTGTCTATTTCTGGCATAGGCGGNACTGCTTCAACCTCTACGCAAGTAGTGCAAGTTAAGACACAATCTCGATTAAGTTNGTATGCAAACTCTATCAATTGCATTGTTACAGATCNTGTAACCGAAAAACTTCCAGCGTTCACTCTGAAGCGCAGAGCATTAGACCTTTCACGTAATCTCCGGCTAGCCGACCCTCAGTTTCATATCTTGTTTGAAGTAGACTTCCTGATCGGGGCAGAGATATTTTGGGACCTGCTGTGCGTAGGGCAGATCAGATCTTCCAAGAAGCATCCGACGTTGCAGAAAATGCGGCTAGGATGGGTTCTCGCAGGTCGATTGTATGACTCGACTCAATCATCATCTAAAGTACATTCGTTGCATGCCGTCGTAACAAATGTTCAGTTGCACAAGCAGCTGAGTCGCTTCTGGCAGCTAAACCATAATTTGGAACACATAAACAATTACACTCTCAATGAAANNTTNTGCGAACAACATTTTCTAAAGAACATAACTCAAAATCCACNGGGTAGATTCATAGTCAAGCTTCCTATCAAGGAGCAGGTTCTACACAAGCTTGGAGACTCACGTGACACTACGCTAAAGCAGGCATTAAGGAGCCTAGAAAGACGTTTTCAACGTGATCCGAATCTTAAGGATCAATACACACAATTCATTAAGGAGTACTCGTCATTGGGTCATATGCGACTTCTCGATTCACAACCCATTGATGACTCCATTTCCTTCTATTTACCGCACCACTGTGTACAAAACCACAAATTAGTCACGCAAACTGCGCGTTGTGTTCGACGCGTCTTGTAANACTAGTAGCGGCGTGTCTTTAAATGACGCCCTCATGGTCGGTCCGGTCGTGCAGCAGGACTTAATGTCNATACTAATTTGATTTTGCAATTTTCGTTACGTCTTCACGGCTGACATAATAAAAATGTACCGGCAGATTTAAGTAGATCTTTCGCAAACACGTCTACAGCAAATCCTATGGCGCAAAAATCTTAGCNACAAAATCGACACCTACGAGTTGACTACTGTCACCTATGGCACATCTGCTTCTTACCTAGCTACACAATGTTTGCATTTAGCCGAACAGCATTCTTTTCAATTTCCCATNGGCTCAATACGCGTCAAACGGGATTTTTGCATGGCCNATCTGCTCACCGGAGCGGACTCTAGCTGAAGCAANGCTAGCTCGANACGAAATCATAAAATTGTTACAACTAGGATTGTTNGAATTACACAAATAGGCGTCTAATTGCCCCGAGTTGCTCGAGAACCTAGAAAATCGAGGCCAGGAACCGATTGTTATAAAAGATAAGACGGATTCGTGTGTTCAATGAAATCAAGTTACAGACACATTCCAATTTTCTTATGAGCTAGGCTCAGCATATGACGTTGTGTCCAAGCGCACAATTTAGTCCGAAATCACAAGGTTATTCGATCTNTTGGGTCTTTTGGGNCTATTCATTGTTATCGCAAAACTAATACTTCAGGACCTCTGGCAGGTAANTATTCAGTGAGATAAATCCGCTCCCCANNAAGTCTATACTCGCTGGTTCAGACTTAAGTCTCAGTTGACCAGCTTGAACCAGNTACAGATTCCTTGGTGTGTTAAGTTCAGTTCAGATCCACATTTTGTGCAGATACACGGGTTCTGTGATGTCAGTCATGCACGTAAGGTGTTACGTCCGCATATTTTTGACATAGATTTTTCATTTATACTTCTACACATAAACTACCGCATTTCTATACACATATACAATCGACGTCAATAAATCGTTTCGTGGGGAGCTAGGGTTAAGAGGGACGGTATTCCCTAGCAGTAAATACTGTAATTGGTTAATTCATCGAAATCTGCTACAGTTAGTTAGTGCGGCGCCCGTTGGCAGTACTTACTCTTAGGGAATACC
>NW_018022520.1:10038-11473 GCF_002006095.1 Pseudomyrmex gracilis | reverse complement strand
TATAACTCCAAGATCGCATGTTCTACAAAACGCTCAAGTATTGGGTCTATTGTTCGCACTTGAGTATCATTCCAGAATTGAATAGTAACTATTGATTCAGAATATACACACATACTTATCAACTCAAATTGAGATACATATTATTACTCCATTGCTATAATATAAGAGAGACTATTCCTCTAATCCCTGCGTAGACGCGCTCGTTGAACAGCGCATCTCGTGACCTGAGCCGAAGGAAGCACTCAAACGACAAATCTCGAGGCTCCTTTCCTCCAAGAAATTCTTACGGCGTCGCCACGCGTCGAAGCGTGGGTACCGCCGTAGTGGAAGGCCCCCGCGTCTATTGCTGTCTTTGTCTACTGAGAAAAGGGACGCGCCCGACCAGCGCATCCTCTCAAGGTACTACTAATATTCTTTTATTCCAGAGATANTATTAAGTAAGAGTGATTGGTAATTATCGCGTTAGTATGCATAATTTAATTAAATGTTCATTTATTGATGCCAAAGAATAAGCGCAAAAACCGTGCGGGTTGGCAAAAGCAAAGGTGGCGTAGAGTCATCGAGTGGGTCGAGAATACATTGCATCAGCCGCCCAGTGCCGATGTTGGGTATCTGGTGATAATAAGCAACGGAAGGGGGAACTAACCNTAGAAATTCGGACGTGTAAGAAACTAATTCCGATTAATACCACGCATTTGTATTACACAGTGACGCTACCGGTGAACGATCCACGCTATCGTGTATATCAAGAGAAACTTATTTGTAAAGTACTTCCCGCTCCTCCTATAATTACATGAGAGTAAAATAACTGTGTGTCGTGTACGCCAGTCTTCTTCAAACTGTGAGATCATTTTCCTATCACCAATCTTCGATCATTAGCAGTACTACAGTTTAGGCCGTTGTCGTAAAGTGTCACNATATCGGTGCTGCGAGTGTAATTAAATCCATTGTAAAGCCTGCTCATATAAACCGGGTAATTGTCAATATTATAAACCTGTCAAACCTCACGGGGTAATCATCGGGACTTCCACCGAATTAATTCGTTGTGATGAGTGTAATAAAAGTGTAATTGGTATTGGTGCATATTGGCTCAGAGGACCTTACGGTTAGTCTATACGCCATTCTAGAAGTCTTTATGAAAGATGATAAGTAAAGTAAATTCCAGATATCTAGAGTCTGTATTAATTAAGTATTATTTGTTATGTTTTGTCACAAAAAAGGTTTGTGCAGTATATTACTACCACGCGATACACGGCCTTNTTTCACAGTGGGCGTANCCATCTGTGTCGGGCTTGTGTTCAGGATGTTGTGATNGCCTTGTGGGAGGAGAATTAATTCGGGATTACACCCGAATTAATTTTTGGAAGCCCGATTTAGTTCGCCGATCAACCAATAAACTCGGTTGAAAAAGACTGGCCCGGAAAAAATCGGGCGT
>NW_018022520.1:2626-9123 GCF_002006095.1 Pseudomyrmex gracilis | reverse complement strand
GTGGAACGACATTTACTGCTCAGCTTGCGCTGACAATATTCCGTAAAAGAAGCGCGCGACAAAATCAACTACCACGTACCCGTAATTAACCAGAGTGTAAAAACCNGATTCATTCAGTGTTGCCAGTNTTANACAAATATTGTACGGATTCAGGCCGCTTACGAATGCGATATTTGCGCGCGCTAGCCCTTTTCCCGCGATTTGGAGTAATAACTTGTTTCATGATATTTCCGTATTCCCATCATAACTACTGTTACGTCCATAGACGTGGATAATTAAGTAGTCTTTTGTTTTTTTATCATATGTAGTTAATGAGTTGTATACCTTAATCGGTAAGTTGCCATCTTAAAGTTTACCATATCCGGTAGGTTANCATCAGTTTACAATACATTTATTGTCGGTAAAATTTACTGTCGGTAATATCCACCGTCGGTAACACCTACTGTCGGTAATATATCGTCATAGATAAGGCTATATACTACAATATATTATTGTTAAAATAAGTAGTAAAACTTACTAGAAAGTTTTACTATTTTAAAAATCAATATTAAAGTGAGGATTTCCTCAGGCTCAAGAAGTTTATTAAACTTAATAAATGAATAAATAATTAGACTTAAAGANCCGTTCGCATGTTGTGCGGAAAATATGTCTTATATGTGTGTACACATATNTAAGTAAATTCACGTTTTTCACGTGTTTTTCGAATTGAAATTTCAATTCTTAAATTTATATAGGATGCTAGTTTTGCATTTCATACATGATAGACCCCGAATATCTTCTCTAATTGATTTAAAATATTGCAAAACAAACTCCTTAGCCAGGAGTCGAACCTAGAATCTCCGGATTTCCGGACCGTCGCCTTCTCTGTTGGCCACCGAAGCACTTGGAGTTTGTCTCGCAATACTTCGTACATCTAGTAAGATGTGTCTGATACTGTATTAACCGCTTATTACGACAGCGTAGATTTTAACAATCAATAGTAAATTGAGGATCTTCTCAAGCTCATGAAATTTATTAAACTTAATACATGAATAAATAATTAGTCTTAAAGAGCCGTTCGAGACAAACTCCAAGTGCCTCGATGGCCTAACAGGAAAGGCGACGGCCCGGAAAGCCGGAAATTCCAGGTTCGACTCCTGGCTGAGNAGTTTTTTTTGCAATATTTTAAATCAATTAGGGGGTATATTCGGAATCTATCATATATAAAATGCAAAACTAGTTTTCTATATGAATTTAAAAATTGAAAGTTCAATTCAAAAAACACGTGAAAAACGTGAATTTACTTATATATGTGTACACACATATAAGACATATNTTCCGCACAACATCCTACGAACGGCTTTTTAAGACTAATTATTTATTCATTTATTAAGTTTTACTATTTACCTTAACAATAATATATACACAACAACGCACCTATTATTGTTAATTATTGTAAATACTAGTATCTACTACACATCCCACTATTATTACATCTACACGTATTTTACAATCAGTTGTGGATAACGTAAATATTATTAAAAATTTTAAACATTCAGTAAATATTTAGTTAATAACTTAATTACTATTTCATAAAAGCATTCCCACGGCGAAGTTTGCTTGTGAGANCCGAGGTCACTGGTTCGAACGGGCAGGCGGGCCGAAGCGCAGATAAGGCATGCGCGCGACCACAGACCGTTGTCGGTCACGACCGGAGCCAGTGACCGACGAACCCGTGGGACAATGCAGCATCAGCACTTCTTCAATAGTATATAAACGGCCGGAGCAACCGTTCAAGTTGGCAATCAGTTTCAGAATCTCAGTCTGCTAAGATCGTTCTACAGTTATTCGCGAATTCGGACTTAGAATATTTCTGTACGAGCAAATTCGAACTTAGAATATTTCTGTGCATACGGACCTTGAATTCAGGAAATAGTAAGAATNTTGTATACTTCCTCAGTTCGTTCACGAATGTAGAATTCTAATATACATATACGTTCTATATTTGTGCTTGTTGATTATTCCCGCAATATTTAGACTTTACCTTTTCGTGCGTTTCCTTCACCCTGAAGACANTAGTGGTGCACACGAGTGCACGCTTGTCAGTACCTTCTGCTCCGTAGACAAGAGTGGTGCACACAAGTGCACGCTTGTCGTTTCCTTCCGTGGACAAGAGAGGTGCGTCTTAAATGCANGTTTATCGTCTCCTTCCTACAACGGTAAGAGCGGTGCAATCAGATTGCACGCTTGCTCTGCATATCTGTTCCCAGGAAAGGTCAGGCAGTGGCTTCGCTCCGCCGGAGAAGACAGTGTACGCGACGAGAAAGTAGAGGCTATCAGCTGCGGTCTTTATTTATTTACGCGTGCGGTGGACAGTTTGATCTTTCAATTCTCGAGACAACAGACACCCGTGCTACGAACGCAGAAGGATTTGCGTTGCGAATAGATTCCCTCGAGTAATAGCCAACGAAACCTTCACGGGTCAAGTCCCCATTGTTAGACTCAAGTGGAGGCTAATATCGATCGCCTAAAGGAAGGTGGTATACCCAGCCACCATTCCGCCATCAGATCCGCGATTTAGAACGTATATGGAAAAATGGCGTAAGGTCTTGTATCCTATTGCAAAAGTAAACAATAAACAGTAACTCCAACACGACATACNTATGATCCCTTTACCATATTTNGTGAGTAACCAAGTAACAGTCAATAATCAAGTAACAGTTGGTAATCAAGCTGCAGTCGGTAACGGTCAGTAGTAGTCGGTAATCAAGCAACAGTCAGTAATAGAACCACAGCCGGTAACCAAGCAACAGTCGGTAATCGAGCCACAGCCGGTAACCAAGTAACAGTCGGTAATCAAGCAACTGTCGGCAACAGTCGGTAATCAAGCCACAGTCGGTAACTGTCGGTAACCAAACGACCATTGGTAACTGTCAATAATCAAGCGACAGTCGGTAATTGTTCGATTATNAATTCCCGATTGAAATCCTCATTCTCCGCCCTNGTAAAGCCCAGTGGGTTGACCGAAAAGACAGAGCGTATGTTCAGCAGGTGTAAACGGTTACATCGAACCGTGACCTTGCGCACCCGGACGTAACACTACATTCCGGTTACCTCTATGAGGAGTTTCCTCTCGACGCGTTGCCGGATCGCACGAGTATTTTATTTACAACCATCCGCGAATTCAGCAGCACCTTCGTATATACTCTGCGAGCGATGTAACGACANTCGGTTCCCGCATCACATTTGTCAAGTTTTAGGAAGTCACGCCCTCGAAGTCGGGCAGAGACGTGCAGATCTTTGCTGTCAGCTGTGGTACAANAGCCTCGTTAAATATAGATCATTGTTAGAGTGCGCTGAGTGTATAGAGCAACATCCTTACATTATCGATCGGCTCCATTTAGTCGGANGAAGTAATATCAACGACCTCGCGGTGTTCATTTTGTTAGGTATAACACCGAGATCGCGTATAACACCGTTCCTTTGCCAAATCTTCCCAAATTTCCTCGTGAACGATTACTTTGCCGCGGGCAATCCCGGGTTCTTACCCAAAATAAGCGGTAACTCCTAGTCAACGGTCGAAAAACTAATCTTTTTTTTATTTTATTAGTCGCGGCCGACCGGAACGTAACATAAAATTGGTGACAGTGGTGGGAACAACAAATTCGTTTCACGAAGAAATCCTCGTAATTCGCGTTGTACGTGCTTGAGTTCACTTACCAATGTAGCAATAAAACCTCCGCAAAATGGAAAGGGAAACGCAAAACAAAGCGTGAGGTGGCGAACAAACTACAGGAGCTTATTCCGCCATGACGGAAGAGAAAGGAAGAGCCAAGATCGCGGAAATGCAGTATGCGCTCAACAAACAAAGAGCCCGTATGGAAGAAGAATNGTGAGCATTACGTCAAAAGAAAAACGAAATAGATTCGCGAGAAAGAGAACTTTTAAACAGAAAAGAAGANCTAGAAAAAACGAAAGAATTGTTATCACGCACCGAACAGAACAAAACCGCGTTNGACAAACCCGAAATTCTTCACGTTTATACTAGAGAGCCACGAGAAAATACTTANAAAGATAGCGCATACACGAGACCGCGACATTTAGATAATGCTACGTCATTGCACCACGGCCAACAGCCGCAATATTATCCGCGTTTGATTTCGCCGGAAGCGTCTCAGTTACCTAGAATATCTTATCGCGAAACTACCAACGTAGTGCCGTATTTTGACGGGTATAACATTCCGCTTTCACAGTTTGTACAGGCGTGCAGACGCGCTAAGGAAATCGTACCACCTCAGTGCGAATATAATNTTATTCAATTATTAAGTAATAAACTCCGTGGTAGAGCATATTATGCCGTGTCGNAGAAAGCCTGCAATTCGGGTACACAACCAATCAATCTTTTAAATCAAGCTTTCGACTTGTGTACGAAAATAGATCAGTACCGCGATGACCTTAGTTCAATTTTTATGCAACCGAGAAAACATATCTTAGATTATATCAGCCGCGTTAAAGAATTGCGCTCAGCAATCTTCAATTGTGAAAGACGTCAGATCGGTAATCTGAGCGTGAAGTTTACATTAAAAACCGACCGAATGACGACAAGATCTTTTTATGACGGTCAGCCGCTAAAATATCGTTCACAACTCCGAATTGATACCCAGACTTCTCCGCACAACGCGTTTGCCAAAGCGTTAAAGATATCCCGGCGAAAAGAGCTCGATAAACAGCGATACGGTAACCAGAGCTCGNGCGACCTTAGAACGGATAAACGAGTGAAATATAGACCGCCCGTTCGCTCATTCCACACCACAACGCCCGTCAAACGACTTTTGTCACTCGATACTTCGATTCATAGCAGATAACCATCGTTGTCAACAGATTCCTTATCGTTCCTCGAACGATTATCGTAGACCTCGTNAGGAACCCCCGGTTTATAACAGACGCGTCAAAAACCGATTCNAAACGCAACACAGAAACGACATCCGGCCCNCATCCTCGCGGGACACTCGTGATCAACGAAAGGAGAGACCGCCGGATAGATCAGATAAATGGTGCCGTTATTGCAGGGAGTTCAAACTCGCCGTATTTTTTGGCTCCATAAGTTTCAGTAGTTCGGTTCGGAAGTCGGTGCTCTAAGCGGCAGCACAGTCAATTCTCCTCTCTTCCTCTCTTTCTCCTTGCCAACAAATTGCTCATCTGACTCGTTGCTAACCTTGTCGTTAAGTGTTGTGTGTTTTGTCTGTATGTTCTGTACGTCGTAATATGTTTCTAGTTTTTAGTTCAATCTTCTCAATAATATTTTCTGTGTGCACAAAATAAATTAAGATAATAATAATAAAATGAACTTTGCAACCTTACTCAAAAACTTCTAAATTTATTTTCAATATCTACTTTTATTACTTATATTTACTTTTAATATATAGGTTGTTCTTTTTCACTGAANTAGTTGCGCTAGTTCAGAATTTATCTTTTTCTTTCTAAATGTAAAGAAAAAGTATAAACTCTGATCTAGTGTGACCAGTTCAGTGAAAAAGAACAACCAAGAAGTATATCCATACCTATAACCTATACGTGACACGCGCGTTTAAATATGGCGGCAGTCTCCCTCCACTCGTTCTTTAGTTCACTACTTCCTGGCAGGTAGCCTAAGCGGCGCTAAAACCAGCGTTCCCCTTCTTACAAGAAGCGAGTTTGAACCCCCTGCGTTATTGTCACAACTCGGGGCAGGAAATCGATGAGTGTCAAAAACGACAATTCAATAACTCTTGTAAGATATCGGGAAACAAAATCGGCCCCTCGAGACGACTGGACCAGAATCAAGCGGNTCCTTCTCAAAACACGCGTCCGGTCAATATAATAGATTCTCAAACAGCCGAACAGCCAGAGTCGACGTCTTATATCCAACATCCTTTAGTCACGCTCCGACCGTGTTAATCTCAGCCATAGGTCTTCTACAAGAAACAAATTTTATGGTCGACACGGGTGCATGCCCGAATCTCATTAAAAAAAGAAGTATTCATCCCGAGACTNCCATTTCCTCNAACGACACAATTAGCTTTAGCGGCATAACAAGCAAAAAAATTCAAACTCTCGGACCCGTGNTCGTAAAATTTATGAGGTACCCAATTTATTTACACGTAGTACCCAACAATTTTCCTATTCTTCAAAAAAGGATCCTATTTTATTAGGATTCGATTTTCTGCAAGGAGCATCAAAAATGGACTTCGACCAACAAGCTATCCAATGGCAGGGAACTCTCCCTTTAATAACTTCCTTTTGCCACGCGCGAAACCGTCACTTCATCGAGTCAAGTCAAAGTTCTCCAAACTCCTGCGANGACTTAGGTCGCCGCGCNTCATCGAGTCTCAATTCTACCTCCAGCTCTGACTTAGGTCGGCAGCGCATTCCAGCTTCANTTTCTAAATCTACAAGAGACTTACAAGGGGAGACTACAACGATGGAACAATCGATTTGGACAAAATTTATAGGATCGATAGATGATTATGTGGAGTATT
>NW_018022520.1:0-1458 GCF_002006095.1 Pseudomyrmex gracilis | reverse complement strand
AAGTCTCGCTTCCAGGTCACGTGGAGAGCCAGGGTAGGTGACTGCCGGCAGAGGCCACAGCGGAACATCGGCGCTTTAGCCTAGCAGAACGGGCAGAACGGCGGAACGGACTATCAACGAGCCGGCCTACGCCGAGATGTGCTGTGTTCCCGCCATCCTGCTGCATGGACTCAAGGACCCGCTGCTTGTATCATTGCTGCATCTCCTGGATTGCTATCCCGCCCTGCTGCTTGCTGCTTTACTTATGCTGCTGTAACATAGTACTAGACACTGCAAGCGTTCAAATTTCGCGGCCCGCTGATCCTGCCGCCTGCGAGCGAGCTTGCGAGCCGCGCCGCTAATCCTACGACCTGATTGGCTTCGCAACCTACCCCACGCGACCTTAGCGCTACTCGGGGTATCGACCTCTTATCGAACAAAATCTTCTTGCTTTTGGTCGCAAACAGCTGTGCAAGACACACGCATCTTTTCGGGCTCCCGTGCGTACGCGTATCTTCCGTGCCGTCTAGATAGTCTGTCGTACCGCGATTTAAGATTCAAGGCGAAGTGATTCTTGTCGAGAGGGTGACCCCGGCGGAGTCCAGGAAAGCCGAACGAGTCAGTCCGGACAAAGGAGACCGGGACATGCCGGAAAACAACCAGCGACGGTGAGGTGCCCGTTTTAGTTCTGTTAGCCACAAATCCGCGTTGCACAGACCTCGTGTCGAGGCTGGTCGCTTGCCTTNCGCGTTTTGTTTGTGACGGCAAGGACGTATCCTTGGCCGTGTTTACGATTGTTTTTCGACAGCGGCTAGAATCGGGCATCACGGGGCTTCGTGGNCGTAGTTGTAGATTCGTAGGTTAAGTGCATGTTTCATTGTAATTTCGCGAACTTAAGTCAAGCCCTGNAGTGGCGATCCGGCGCCAAGNAGCCTATTCGCGTTATTTGTATCCGTCCGTGTCTATTTCCTTTTGTCTTGTTTGTCTAGCGAGCATATTCGTGTGCGAGTGCGGTGATTATCGAGACGTATTGCTTGCGTACCGTCGGATCTCGTCTACCGACGGCCATCAGCCGCCGCGGTAAGAAATCGTCATAGCAAAATCGGATTTTTTTCGTGCGATCGGTTGGAGTAAGTTGTATGCACGTCGGAAGCTGTATTGTTCGGTAAGGAATATTGTGCCGAACTAACGTGCGGATTAACGACAGTTTCGGATTGTGAATTTTCAAGACAANTATCGCCNAACTATTTGCGAGCGTACGGTGAATGCGTGTCGCCTTTCGAGCGTATAAGTTGTCCGGGATTATTNGCGATCGAGTCACGTATCGTACCGCCGATTTTCCTAGCGCCAAAATAGAGAGCGTTGCTAATCGCGTTGTTATAATCGAAAGGGAATCGCTAACTCCGACGTCGCACCCACTTTGCTCTGTATCGCGAGTACGTTCTTTCGAGTGCATGCGCGTCGATTGAGAAATCGGCT
>NW_018022519.1:16031-21129 GCF_002006095.1 Pseudomyrmex gracilis | reverse complement strand
CGAATAAATCTGTGTCCAATAATTTTGTGTCCAATAATTTGGTGTCGAATCGATCGGTGTCGAATCGTACTGTGGTCAAACGGAACACGCCCCTCCACGATCCCCAGGGGTACACCTCGGAGCGGTCTTCATCTCGGAACCATTTGGAGTGGCGAAACCAGAGGCAGCCAATCAGAAAGCGGAATCCACTGGACCAATAGAAGAGTCGTTCCGGCCGTGGATACTCCGACCTCACAACATACCCTCGCCTCGACGGACGCGGCCTCCCAGAGCCCTGGTAGCACAGTGGGACATCAGGGTCCGGAGATACACGTCGCCTAGAGACAGCCTGGTTCTTCCACCGCTCATCTCACCAATACCTTCTCCTCCACGCCAACGGATTCACAAGTCGACGCAGACGCTACCCCCACCTCGCGTACATAGAGGGGTGCAGGGAGAACGACTGGTATATAAGGATCAGTCCACGCAGTCGAGCGGCAGTGAATGGGAACGATCGCCACGGGAAGCTATCTCCACAGCAGTACAGACCGAGAGGAAAACTACCTCCACAGCAGTACAGACCGAGATCACCGGCGAGATCATCCCGCAGCGCAAACCGGAGAAGAAGCGGCCGCATAGAGGAAGAAGCNGTTCCAGACATCGATCGCCCANTACGAGGAGAGCTCGCTCCCGCAGCAGACGAGATCGATCACGGCATCGCAGAACCCGACGGAGAAATCCGGCACATACATTTATACAAACCGGCCCTTGTCAGAGCCAAGTATATCATGTAAATAACTTGTAAATAGCTACAGAATAAAAATTATATTTTTGGAACATCAAACCTTCGCTACAAAGAACCACACCTCGGCCGCCATCCTTTTGCTGCTATCACCATTGCTGCTGTCCACTATCGCTGCTGACCTAAACGCACAACCCCACTACACAATGAATCACTTAATGGTTTGTTTTGTACAATTACGTTGTTTTCTTCAGATGATATATTTGCTTTTACCTTGTTTCGATGACACGCAGAATCCTCATGTCTGGAAACGTGTGCTGCATTGCACGAAAACGATTTATTGCATATTATGCAAAAATAAGCACTATCATCTGACGATACTCTACGTATCCACGTTTTGTAACGATTGTCACTAAGCCAAGTTTCAACGAAACTTTGCTTAGACTTTTTTGTCAATTTACACGTTTCTATGTTAGAAAAAGTCTACAAAAAACAAAACGCAACAGAAAAAAAGAAACACTAATACAAATAGGAGAAGAAAATATGCGTATATGTGTGTTTGTCCGTCCGTCTATCTGTCTGCCTTGTGTATCTATGTGTGTATATGTGAGTGTGTATGTATATGTGCGTGCGCGCGCGCGTGTGTGTGCAAATAGAGATCAGGACCCCGTGGTTCGTCACTCCCACAGTATTTATTGACTCCAAACCCTCTCTATTTGCGTATATATATGTGTGTCTTTCAAATAATATAGCATAAATATCACTTTGAAGTATTTACCTTGATATTACCACGATAATTCTCAAGCTTAGTAACACAATGTAATACACAAAACAACTAGCAAAACGCTTGATAAAAGAAAGACATTTTGCGAAAAACAAATACATATCAAATTATCAAGAAGTCAGCGTTATAAATGTGTGGGTAATTGTATGCAACATATACGTCGATAACAGTAAAAAGCTAAATACATTACCATGATCGCATAATCTATAGATCACTTTCAAAAACCGAATGACACATATGACATTTGTTGGTGAGTGAAAACCATTTCGTAATTTGTTTTGAATATTATATATTAACAAGTAAGAAAAATAATTGACGAAACAAATACATAATTAATTATTTGATTTGTCTTCCAGATTGGATACGTGTTATTTTCGATTAAGTATCCGACGTTTCGTGACATTGTCAATTTATTTTATAAAGATAAGAAGCAACCCGACAAAGTTCACAAAACGTCGTCTATGCGAAACGAAAACAACACGTAACCAGCCCGGAAAGCAAACCTAGCGATACAATTTATAATACATACAATTATTTATCGTGATGAAACATCGCGGGAGTATCTGTTGTTTTCAATAAATTATTTATATAGTATGTTACATATATTTTGCAAATGTGTTAGACATACACACATAATTTTTAAGCCATCTTTACTAGAAGTATTATTTGAAATATTATAGTATTATTTAAAATATTGTATTATATAAAATATTGTATTAGGTATAAAGTATATTATATCATATTAGGTGAAGTGTGTGAACGCTTTATTAAATGTAATACCAAATCTCACTGCATATAATTTTTCTTTTTCTATCTACTAACAATAGGAAGTATTAACAATTGTTTCTAATAATGTTAATATTTTAATATCGGTCTATATAATATATGTAGTGCATTACAATTGCAAAATGTTCTTTACAATTAAAACTAAATTGTTCTTGTTTTACTTATATTTTTTATACATTAATTAACAATTGTTAAAATTTCCTTCACGACAAAAGAAACCACCACCTTCTCGCGGTTTTCGTCGAGCAACAATATGTACGTCGTATAAATTGTTTTTAAAATATAAACATATAAAATATATCATTTATTAAGTATAAATATAATGGGAATATCAATCTAAATGAAAAAGTGTGTTTTGTGTCATTTCAATTTTGGGTTTTATTTTTGCTAGGAAGCTTTACAGGTACTTCAGTATATTTTTCCATATATGTCTATAAAAACATCTATGTAAAAAATAAACGTACATATTAGCCAAGAGTGGTAAATTTATTATTTCATTTGTACGCAGTTTTTCGTACATATAAATTTTATGTATACATACATATAAATACAATTTTTAATTAATAAAGAAAAGTCAGAGAACGAGCCGGAAAATTTGGACATTTCTTGTACCGTTTACGACGTTATTGAGAGTTGAACGTCGTATCGCCCAAGCGAGAGCGAGACAGAAAATCATTTCTCTGTCTCTTTCTACTGCCCGCTCGCACTTGAAGTTTATTTTACATATCGTATATAAGAACTACTTACATTTATTTATATTGCATGCTTGTATAATTATTTCTATATGCAGCATCAGAATCTACAAATGACGGTACTGCAGATAATGGTAGTGAAGATAAGGAAGATGAAGTAGAAAATAATAGTGATACTGAGTAGAGCGCGCGAACATATGTATAGTGTAAAAGTTTTTTAAATTCAATTTTATGGTACAGTTCTTTTAAATTTCTATTATTCATAAATATAATTTAATTAATGTTTAAAATATTATATCAACATGATTAATATTTTGGAAATAATTTCCACAGAAAACAGAAATTTGAAGTGAAAAATAGCGCTAACCCGCGCAGTCACAGACCACGCGCATAATATCACTTGAATCGTGTCTGACGAGATGGTAGCCCCGTAAAAAAGCAATCTGACTGTTGTGTTTTTGTATATAGCAATAAATAATTTACTGCCTTACAAAATTTCAACTTTTATAAAATAGTTTCATTTAATTGATTTATTTTGCACCTTTAAAGTAGTGCTGACGCGACATGTTCCGATGCTGGGCTGTCTGACCACTATATTTCTACATTTTGTTGCATAAATTATTTGTACATAAATTTTTAGTTTTTATAAAATGCTTATGTGACACTACTTTTTTCGACGTTTTAGAAAGAGTGCCAGCGCCAGGTGTTCTAACACATGACTTGCTGACTGCAGCAGTTTTATTTTTATCTTAAATACAATCAAATATTAAAACATTAGCTTTTATAAAATAGTCACAATTTTTTCACGTGAGCTCCCAGACTATAAAAACGCTAGGTAAAGGATAAAAAAACTTTATGGTATAAAATACTTTAATCAAGAGGCACAGTAATGCCTCGCGCCAAGTATATGCGCAAACGAAGTGCGCGCGCGCTGCGCGAAGTACCTCGTGCCTTTTATACGCGAGAATGGCCGTTTATGCGTTTTGAGATTTTCAGATCTCAAGAACAGCTAAATTGATCGAGTTCGGCTTAGACTCGATCGAAAGTTGAGAATGAGGCACGAAAAAAAGTATTTTGCAATTTTGTTTGTTTGTGCCTTCTTAACGGAGATATGTCGCTACAAAGTCCAAAATCCCAAAAAATTAGGTTTTAATAAGAATTAAGAAACGTGGTTGTCGTCGTCGGACAGGTAAGAGGCTCCTGGACATTCCTGTTATTACCGATCGAACGAGCAATTCGCACTTTAGAGTGCTTTTCGTAATTATTGCTCGGATAGAAAAACGGCTCTACAGAATTAAAGAAAATAATAAAATGAATCCAAGATACTTTTCAATATATCAAATCTTTAACAAAAAGTTTTGATGTTACAATTACTTCTACTTTTAGTGTACTGGTATTTCAAGTGCAAGAGTTATGCATAAAAACCAACAAGTATCTTGCATAGACAAAACATTGAAAAATGTAATAAGACTATTAGACTACGATTTGGAAATCTACAATAGAAAAATAGTCTAATATACGTTTCGTGTACACGTTTGTTAGCATTTCAGTGCTAAAAATATAAAAATAATTGTGTATGTAGTTCACGGATATCGCGACAAAGAGCGCTGCAATATGACGTGTGCTCCTATGATCATTATGTGTATCTGTCGTGCTACATGACAGATCTTCTAACCTACAAAGTATCTGAAAGCATAAAGATCGTTTTATAATAGTCGCAGAAAGCAAACGCAAGTTTCACGAAAGTGACCAGTCGCATCTATCGAATCACTCAATCGCAACACGATTGGTCACTTCCGCAAGATCTGTAACTGTAATTGAATTTTGCGATATCACAGAACAACTTTGAAATAACTCGTTTTGTGGAGCACGTGTTTTTTTGCTAAAAGTTTTTTATACAACACAAAACAAGTAAAACTTTAATAAGGTCTAAAGAAATCAAAGTGAACAGTAGTTGTGTTGCATTTGTTATGTAATATTACATTGTAGTGTAATAAATTATGTAATATTATACAGGGTCCGCCACTTAAATCCGGAAAAATTTGAATTTGACATTCCCATCATATTAGAATGCAGCAGTAGGTGCCATATGACCTAAAGATAGGTTAGAGACGT
>NW_018022519.1:6316-14881 GCF_002006095.1 Pseudomyrmex gracilis | reverse complement strand
TGTAAGAAATCGGCAGCGCGGCGCCACTTTCCGGGAGTGCTGGCAGCCCGCGCGCTCTGAAGAAAGGCGCGCGTATCAATTTAGCGATCAGGCATAAGCCACGTGCGAAAAGCATTGCCGGAGCACCGGCAAATCCGAGGACATTCTTTTCGGAATAAGCGTGCGAGTAACATCACTGTTTAACAGAGAGACAAGTAATACGAAAGATTAACGCGCCGGGCTTCTCAATAAGAAGTAAGCAACGTGAGACAAAGAGCGGTCAGTGTAATCTTTGAATAAATCATTAATATATATATAACAAACTCAGTGTGTGAATTATTACCTTATTCGCCTGAATCACGGGGCAAATCTTGGCGCGAGGAATTTCGTCAGGCGTGGCCGACCGAGTCGGAGTAATCGAATTAAAAGTGTCGATAAAAGGAAAGTCGCGGTTGTCGTATAAATTGAGTCGTGAAGAACGGTCAAGTCAGACGATATTTAAACAAACTTTAATATTACATAATAGTCGTGTCGGACAATAATTGAGAGAAACTTACAGTAGTGTATTAAATATTGTAAACAGAACATAAGGCACGAGTTGCCATTAGCGTTTAGATGGCAGCTCTCTCGTCGCCTATTGGCCGGCAAAACGATCACAGCGCCATCGGATCACCAGTCGGGTGATTGGCGATGCGCATGACAAGACGGGATGCGACCCGTGCTCACGGGTTGTAGAAGTCGAGGGCAGTCATGTTAAGTAGAGTGAAGGACAAAGAAGAGATGTAAAAGACGCTCGTGCAATAAAACATATACAGAGAAATTGCCCGGGAGATCCTTGCTTCGTGCCCTCTGGGTTTTCTCCTGATCATTTCCGGTAACTTCGTTAATCCTCGACAAATCCTTACAATATATTGTGTTGTATTCAGTTGTGGTATATTGTGTGATTATTTTGTGTTCTGTGATTCTTTAAACATTTAGAATGTCATCTGTACTACGTGAGTATAGAAAACACTGTCAACGCATGCTGCCTATTTTTTAACTAATTTTATTACAACATAATATTAGATGCATCTTTTTGACTGTAAAGTTGCTTCGTTTTTCTCCCAGAAGCGTTTTTAATAAGGTGTGCTAATGTAAAATTTATTATGAACTGTCAATGCATGATGGCTTTTTTTGAAATCATTTTAATATGAAATAATGTCAGATGCATCTTTTTGACCGTAAAGTTGTTTTGCTTTATTTTTCAGAAGCGTTCTTGTAAACGTGTGCTGGAATATTAATTATTATGAAGCAGTTTTGATTAACGTATGCTGGCTATATTGAAAAATTTATAATGCCAGAGTTGTTTCATGTGACGTACACTTAATTTGGTTTTCCTCCCAGAGACGTTTTTAAACAGGTGTGCTGGTGTAAAATTATTAGGAATTGCCAACGCATATTCTGGGTATTTTCTAAATAATATTAATATAAAATAATGTTAGATGCATCTTTGTGACTTTACAGTTGCTTTGTGCTTTCTCCCAGAGACGTTTCTGAAAACGTATGCTGATATAAAACTTATTTTGAACTGCCAACGCATATGCTGGCTATTTTCTAAATAATATTAAAATAAAGCAATGTCAGATGCATCTTTGTGACTGTAAAGTTGCTTTGTTTTTTCTCCCAGAGGCGTTTTTGTAAATGTGTAATAAAGTAATAATTATTATGAAATTGTTTTAGTTGAGGTGTGTTATCTATAATTTAAATTTTTACTGTCAGAAGCGTCTTTTGTGATGTAAAATTGCTTTGTTTTGTTTCTCAAGAGTGCTTGTGAAAACGTGTGTACTAGTAAAAATAAAGGTTTGATATGCAACATTTGCTGGCTATGTTTTAAATTGTGCTAGAGATATCTTTTGTGACATAGTATATAAAGTTGCTTTATTTTTTCTTTTGCTCAGAAGTGTTTTTCTAAACGTGTTCTGATGGAAAAATTATTTTGAAGCATTTACAAGTAACATGATCTAGCTATGTTGTATATTTTTTTCTGAAACGTCTCGTGTAGCATAAAGCTTTACTTTTCTCCAAGAGATGGTTTTGTTACCCTGTGGTAGTGTATTAAATATATATATATATATAATATAAACATTTATAATCAATATATTCTGGTTATGTTCAAAAGTTCTTGTGTCTATCAACGTGCTAATTATGTTTGTAATTTATCATATCGAAGGTGTCTCTTGTAACATAAAGTTCTTTTTGTTATGTTGCTTTATCTTTTGTCTCAAAAGTGTTTTCATTAACGCGTGGTAATATGGTAAAGAATGAACATTTACAATTAGCGTTTGCTACTATTGACTACTGTTTAAATTTATACAGTCATCTTTTATAACATAAAGTTGCCGAAACAAGTAAGTTGTAGAACTATAAAGAATTATGACAGATCTGGTTATTAAAAATGATAATTATAACAGAAAGTGTTGAAGAAACATAAATTAGCTTGATAGATGGCTCCTAATACAATAATACATTGCTCGAATTTCATTCAGTTTGCAAATTATTAACACTTTGTTTACTGAGTATCAAAGGCGTGCAAACACACTTTTTACAGATCTGTAATGTAATATATATATACAAGAAAAAGAGAAAGAGAGAGAGAGAGAGGAAGACAGGGAGAAAGAGAGAGAGAGAGAGAGAGGGAAAATAGAGATGTACTTTGTATCTCTATGAGTACAATGGACTAATCGCTATGTCTCGCGTTTATCCGAGTTTTTCTTGTAGATTTTTACGGTCAATTACTGTACAGCGTTTCGTGAGTACTTCAGTAATATGTAAAACTTTTTGTGCAATATAAAATGTTTAATGACATTCAGTTCATCATCTTTTTGTAGTCATATATGCAAATTAAATACAAAATTATTATAATTTCTATGTACACATATATGCGCACTAATAATAAATGTGCGGTTTTCTGTACAGTACTGCGATCACAGTGCCTTACTTTTCATAAAACATTAATACACAAATATTGAATTATTAAAGACGCAGTAAATGTTACATGTAAGATCCGGCCAGCACCGAGAATACCGAGGGATGAAAATATACACACAAGCGAGAATCGCCGTTTGTGTACGTAATGTCATGCTCGATTGTTTGGCTCGTGGAAGAGTGCAGACATACTATGTTCCGTCTCCTTTCCACCAAGCTGGCTATAAGACAAGACACGAGACATGTTCACGTTGCCTTCTTGTTGCATACAACAACGTGAAATGCTTTTCTAAGATTTACACTCTTGGAAAAAGTAATATAATATTATTGAAAACAAAACACTACTTCAAGATGCATTATATATTTGTATTAATTAATAATATGAGTTAATTGTAATACTTTAAGGTTTTATAAAATATTGAAAACATTTAACATATATAAAAGATATTATTAATATTCATTTTTATATAGTTTTGGTTTGTAAATTACGGAAACAATCTACATTTTACATATACATAATCTTCAACTATTAAATTATATTATACAAAGTCATTAATAATTTTGCCGAGAAAAACTAGAAATATATGATTATATAAGATTATATATAAGTGATCAGATCGCGTCAAATTTCGGATCGGATTTTACATCACATAAATTCAGATTCAAAATGTGGCACGATTTGATCACTTATATATATATAATTTCATATGATCATAAGTTTCTTTTTTTTTCAAAATATGATATTCATATAATATAGTATATCACTTAAATATTTTAAGATTATGCATCTATAAAATGTCTTTTCGTAATTTACCAAATAAAATTATATAAAAATGAACACTAATAATATCCTTCATATATTACATATTTTCAATATTTTAGTTTTCAATATTTTAAAACCTTAATTTTTATCACAATTAATAATAATAATCTAATGAATGAAATAAATTGGGTTATAAGAGCCGTTTTGCAGAATGTTATGCAGAGAACGTGCTTAAATATATATATATGTTGTGACGTTTTTTCGCGATGGTAACGTAATTCTCGCGCCTCTCTCCCGCAAACGGAGATTACTTCCCGGGACTCAGGTGAGCGCCCGCGAGAAGGCAACGTCGAATTACGGGCAGGACCGAAAAAATGGCCCGGAACGAGCACTGCCGGGTCGAGTCGACGAATACTTGGTTATCGTTTTGGGCGCCAGACGCGGAGTCGCGTCAAAAATCAGCGTCACTCGGCACGACGGGCCGGCTAGCTCTTTTGGGAACGGAGAGGGGCGGGGTTTCCTAAAAATTTGGGATGCAGGCCCTTGACCTCGCGATAGGAAGCTCAAGTAAAGGAAAGAGAGTTAGAATCAATCAGCACGAGATAATAATTAATTGACAAATATATAATGAAAATGGCTATTGAAGCATGACACTGTTGTTATAGTGTATAAAAATAATTCCGTTTATTATACGAGTAAGTAATTAAAAAGGCATAAACGCTTTCGACCTTGTATTAGGTCCTTTTCAAATGCAAATAGATTATGTTAAAAAAATAGGTCGCTCAATGTAGGTCATGGATATCCACACTAGCCATCCCGACCAACACTTTACAAAGGTGGAAATGCGACTGTAATAATTAATTGACAATTTATTTCGCGGGTAAAAAGGCAGAAATAATATAAAAGAAATAATATAAAAAATGGTAGAAAGAAAAGATGTGTTACAAGAGACTATAAAAGCGATGAGATAACAAAAGTGATATTAAAGGAAGAATGTGTAAGAAATATGAAACAGAATAAGCTACGGCGGTATAATCGAAAATAATACAAACAAAAAAAACACGGAATCCACGACGAATTACGACAATTAACGAACCGTGTCACGCGAGTTAACGAGACAAATTATTGAATCGAAACGACACCGCAAAAGTACTGGACGCGAAACGGTACTCGAGGATCCCAGCCGAAGGATAACAAGCGCAGGCACGGGTATATAGCAATTGCGGGGCGCAAAACTAGATGCAGGCTAAACAGCTAGAGAGTGCAAGCAGATGTGCAAGGCAAACAATAAGTCGCAATAAAATAGCGTGCAGTCGCCTTTTTACAAGCCGTGGATCAACCCGAACTTACTTGTTTTGCTGAGGATCGCAATTTGGTCGACTGGCTCACTCTGCCACACAGCTTTCGCCGGTTTCATGTCGCTAGGCCCAAAAGATTAAGTCGAGCCGATTTCTCAATCTACGCGCATGCACTCGAAAGAGAATACTCGCGATACAGAGCGAAGGGGGTGCGACGTCGGAGGTGGCTTTTCCCTTTTGTTGGTCACAAAACGATTGGCAACGCTCTTTATCGTGGCGCCAGGAAAATCGGCGATACGATACGTTACTCGACCGCGAATAATCCCGGACAACTTATACGCTCGAAAGGCGACACGCATTCACCGTACGCTCGCTAATAGTTCGGCGATAATTGTCCTGAAAATTCACCATCCGAAACTGTCGTTAATCCGCACGTTTTGGCACAATATTCCTTACCGACCAACACAGCTTCCGACTCGCACACACCTTACTCTAGCCGATCGAACAAGAAAAATCCGACTTCGTTCTGACGATTTCTTACCGCGGCGGCTGATTGCCGTTGGTAGACGAGAACCGACGGTACGCAAGCAATACGTTTTGATAATCACGGCACACGCACACGAATATGTTCGCTAGACAAATAAGACAGATGAAAATAAAAACGGACGGACACAAATAACGCGAATAGGCTACTTGGCGCCGGGTCGCCACTCCAGGGCTTGACTTTGATTCGCGAAATTACAACGAAACATGCACTTAACCTACGAATCTACAACTACGAAGCCCCGTGAAGCCCGATTCTGGCCGCTGTCGAAAAACAATTGTGAACACGGCCAAGGATACGACCTTGCCGTCACAAACAAAACGCGAAAGGCAAGCGACCAGCCTCGAAACGAGGCCTGTGCAACGCGGATTTGTGCCTAACAGAACTAAAACGGGCACCTCACCGTCGCTAGTTGTTTTCCGGCATGTCCCGGTCTCCTTCGTCCAGACTGACTCGTTCGGCTTTCCTGGACTCCGCCGGGGTCACTCTCTCGACGAGAATCACTTCGCCTTGAATCTTAAATCGCGGTACGACAGACTATCTAGACGGCACAAAAGATACGCGTACGCACGGGAGCCCGAAAAGATGCGTGTGTCTCGCACAGCTGTTCGCGACCAAGAGCAAGAAAATTTCGTTCGATAAGCGGTTGATACCCCGAGTAGCGCTACGGTTGCGTGGGATAGGTCGCGGGGCCAATCAGGTCGCAGGATTAGCGGCGCGGCTCGCAAGCTCGCTCGCAGGCGGCAGGATCAGCGGGCCGCGAAATTTGAACGCTCGCAGTGTCTAGTACTATGTTGCAGCAGCATAAGTAAAGCAGCAAGCAGCGGGGATAGCAATCCAGGAGATGCAGCAATGATACAAGCAGCAGGTCCTTGAGACCATGCAGCAGGATGGCGAGAACACAGCACATCTCTGCGTAGGCCGGCTCGTTGATCGTCTGTTCCGCCGTTCCGCCCGTTCTGATAGGCTAAAGCGCCGATGTTCCGCTGTGGCCTCTGCCTGCAGTCACCTACCCTGGCTCTCCACGTGACCTGGAAGCGAGACTTCGCGCCTCGGTTCTTTTCTCTCTCTTTTGTTCGGGCACCGCCTGATGTTCTTGACGAAAAGTCCCACGATGTTCTCATGACGGTGAAGCGCCGAAATTACATTTAATACAAAAAGTAAAAATAAAATACTATTNTAAGCGGATGCATGCAAGCCCTGGAGGATCTTGGCGCTCGTTTTTCAGCTTGTTTTCCCGAGCTCCCGCGAAAATCTTTTAACTTTTGTGACGAGGAAAGAGCGGCGCGAATACCACGTCACAATATATACACATGTATATATCGAAATAATTTTTTCCTCCATATAGGATGCTAGATTTGCATCACGTATATATGAATGATCCCGTATACTCCCCTAACTAATTTTAAAATATTGCGAAAAAAACTCCAGCATCCTATATGGATGAAAAAAATTATTTTGACATATATATGTGTATACACGGTGTTACGCGGGGGTCACCGCGTATGTGTCGCGGGAGCCGCGTGAACGGCGCGCGATCGGTGTGACTGTCGGTTACCGGGCGACGACGGGTTGGTGAAAAGAAGAGAAGCAAGAGAGAAGAATCGCGACCGCGGAACTGTCACGACGCGTTTGAACATCTGGTTCTGTATTCTGTAATTATCGTTGTAATAAAGTTCTTTAACGAGAAACCGCGTCCTTTCTTGGCCGCGGGTGTGAGTGCGAATCGCGGAGACCGGCGACAGAGCTGAACCGCCACTGCGGACGTAACAATATATATATATTTCAGTACATTCTCTGCATAACATCCTACAAAACGGCTCTTATAACCCAATTTATTTCACTTATTAGTTTAATACTACAGAGTTCGAAGAAACTTCTTGTTTATTATTAATTTAATAATAATAATATTAATAAATAATACTATGTAATGCATATTATATATAATAATACATATTATATATAATAATATATGCGCTAAGGATTATGGCGCAAACCGATTTCTTCTATCTCTTTTAGTTTAAAAATTATTAATTTTGCAACTAACTGTGATGTTGCGTGATAGCGACTTAAAGGTGATAACTTATCAATCTTCGCGTAAGGTTTAATAATAAGCTTCAACGGTAAATTGTAATATGTAAAAAATGTATTTGGACTGCCGAGATGTTTTTTGTTTGACGTCAATCGANAAAACATGTTTATGCGTAACAAAGATGGCCGTGATTTATTCGTTCCACACATTTAACATTCGTTACATTGTCGAAGTATTTTTGGTATTTTCTTTAGTTTTATTGGAATCGTAGTTTTGTTTAGCCGTGAGCATGATGTTTGCGAACAATTTTATTCTTGATTATGTGGAAAAAGAAAAATCATGAGGCACGGTAGTGCCTCGCGCCAAGTATATGCGCAAACGAAATGCGCGCGCGCGCTGCGCAAAGTACCTCGTGCCTCTTATACGCGAGAATGGCCGTTTATGTGTTTCGAGATTTTCAGATCTCAAGAACGGCTAAACTGATCGATGACAGTTTAATATTTAATTAATATACAAAGTAATATAGTCTTAGTTTCTACAAAACTTTAAATTTTATTATGGTTGTAACTCGTCGATAATTGTTAAATATAAAGGTTAAATGAACGGCAGTACGAGTATTATACAAGGTGTCAATGTATCTTATTTAATGACAAATAATGTGAAATCAGACGTTTCGATCAATCTTTGTGATTTTCATCAGTGATAGTCTGTTAAATAAAAAATAAAAAAATTATAATAATATGTCAAAATACAACTTTTTTCAAGGATTGAACTAACAATATTAACAAAACAATTATCTTAACGCTTCTTACCCACAAATTCAGATTAGGAGTCATATCACTATCCAAACAAAAACCAAGTCTGTGATGCGTGTGTGTGTTGTTATAACATTTGACTGGTTAAAGAGACAACAGCGATATGACGCCTTTACAACAAGCTCAAGTATATATATGTTTGTCCCCTCCAAATATCACGAACATGTGAA
>NW_018022519.1:4484-5915 GCF_002006095.1 Pseudomyrmex gracilis | reverse complement strand
CCAAACCGCTGAGCCAAATCCTCACGTACTTGTACAGCAAAGTGAGCCGGCGCTCCATCATGCTCAAACCACATTTGCTGTCGAACGGCAAAAATTAAATGCATTAAATCCTATTTAGGCAATTCATCGTCTTTCTAAATTTTAACGCGTCTTAGGGCCGTAGTGCGGTAGTGACACTTTTCCGGACATGGGTCCCTATACTCAAATGTTTTCTACTGTTGCACTGAATAACCCCTAGAAGTTTGATCCCACAGTTCTGAAACACCCTGTATATATGTTTGTCCCCTCCAAATATCACGAACATGTGAACCAATACACAGTAACAATTCAAAACCGAAACGAATATACTAATGGTTGTCTAAATTTTCTTTTTGTAAGTCTCTAAAATTGAAAAATATGGTTTTAATTTNTCAGTGTCGGACATTATATTAATTGGATTATCTTGTAATTTAATATTAATCATTTCTGAAATGGCTCTTTTTTGATAAGATTTTTCTCTATCTAATATTGTTGTCTCTTGCCATTTGAAATTATGTCCTGTATTTTTTCTGTGTTCAGTGACTACTGACTGATTAACGTGTGGTCTGTTTATTTGGTTCTTGTGTTCGGATAATCTCGTTTTTAATTTTGTTTTTGTTTGGCCCACATATGTTGCGTTGCAATTGTCGCATTTTATTTGATAAACTACATTTTTATTGTCTTCTAGAACTAACGGATCTTTTAACGTTTTGATATATTTATTCAAATTGTTAAGACTTCTGTAAGCAAATGAGATTCCCTTGATATTCGTATACGTTTGTGTTATTGATTGAAATAATTTGTTAATGTAAGGGATCGTGAAAACCTTTTTTATTTCATCAGACTTTGCTGATACAGAATTATTTTTGTTTTTATGTGTAAATAAATATTTAATTCGTTTGTTAATAGTGTTAAAAATGAAATGTAAAGGATAGTCATTTTGTAATAAAATATTNGTTAAAATTTTAAAATTATTTTCATGAAAGGTCGGGTGCGATAGTAAAATAACTCTGTCAACCATACCCATGACACTTCCGATTTTTTGTGATATGTGGTGTGTTGATACAGGACATAATTTCAAAAAAGAATACAGGACATAATTTCAAATGGCAAGAGACAACAATATTAGATAAAGAAAAATCTTATCAAAAAGAGCCATTTCAGAAATGATTAATATTAAATTACAAGATAATCCAATTAATATAATGTCCGACACTGACAAATTAAAACCATATTTTTCAATTTTAGAGACTTACAAAAAGAAAATTTAGACAACCATTAGTATATTCGTTTCGGTTTTGAATTGTTACTGTGTATTGGTTCACATGTTCGTGATATTTGGAGGGGACAAACATATATATACTTGAGCTTGTTGTAAAGGCGTCATATCGCTGTTGTCTCTTTAACCAGTCA
>NW_018022519.1:1867-4319 GCF_002006095.1 Pseudomyrmex gracilis | reverse complement strand
AAAAAAGTTGTATTTTGACATATTATTATAATTTTTTTATTTTTTATTTAACAGACTATCACTGATGAAAATCACAAAGATTGATCGAAACGTCTGATTTCACATTATTTGTCATTAAATAAGATACATTGACACCTTGTATAATACTCGTACTGCCCCGTTCATTTAACTTTTAAATTTTATATTTAAAGTAATATTACTTGTATATTAAATAATAGAATCTTAAATATAATATAATCTTTGTTTTAATGTTTATCTAGCCTAGCAACGAGCTAAAAAGAGAGTGAGAAAAAAAGATGAAGTGAGAAAGAAATTCAGTAAAATATCAAGAGGTACCGTAATGTGTGTGCCAAGTAACGATGTGTGCGCGCGCTGCGCGAGAGAGATATCCCGTGCTTTATTTACGCGATTGACCGATTGACAGTTCTGAATTTTTCTCGATTCTAAACTCGATTGATTCAACCGTTGTTGAGATTAAGGCGTTGTCTTATTTAAATTAACGTTGTCTTATTTAAATTAACCATTCACAATCAATTATTCTTCCGTGATCTGTCTGTGATTTCTTATACGGGTTACGGCTTACGACTGTATTGTAGACAACGCCTTAAGGGGAGGTTCTAGTCAAAATCGAAAACAAAAATTTTTTTTGCTTTATTTTCATCTTTAGGGTTTTGAAAATGTGTAGCCAAAAGGATATTTTTTTATATAATTTATTTATTTATTTATTTTTTTTAATAACTTTTTTTGCGCGCCGCACACGATTCCGCATCAACGACTTAACCGATTTCGATGTTTGACGGCTCAAATTAAAGCTTATTCAAGTTAGAGATCCTTCAGGAAGCGTTTTAAAAAAAAATTGTTTATTATTGTTTTTTTAACGTTAAAATCATGAAATTACGTTAATTTTCGGGCCTTTTGACTAGAACCTCCCCTTAACCTCAACAACGGTTGAATCGACCGAGTTCTGAGATACGTTTCGTTTCATTTTCAGCATGCAAATACGCGAATGATGTATAGTATACGTGAAGTATATTATAGATAAATAAACGCATATACACAAAACAAAACGTAGTCTCGATTCTTGAAAAATTTTAGTATACGGAACTCTACTATTAGGCTAGATCCTCATGCAAACACCGGCACTTTGACACCGAACATTGAGTAGTGAAAAGCGAGTGGTAAAGGTTAATTAAGGTTGCCATTTACCCTCACCATCCGCTTTTCACCAATCAATGCTCGGTGTTAAAGCGCCAGTGTCTGCATGAGGATCCAGTTTTAATATTCACATATTTCATATGCGCAATTATTTGAAGAATAGAGCCCCTGCTCAACTTACGTTGCGCATGCGTGTCAGTACTGACAAATTCAAACAATTAATAAAACAAAATGGCCTAGAGGGGCTAAAAATATTTACATACTCTCTTTGGAAAATATTAAGAAAAATTAAACCCAAATAAAACAAATATTTATTTGCTTAATAATCAACCATTTTAATATTTTTGCACCAGATAGAAACAATAGCAAAACTTTCCTGCCAAATACGATTAGAATCCACAGAAAAAATTAAAAAACTGCAAGTTTTTCCAACACTTTGTTATATGTATATTATTTGTTATTATGTATTTAAAAAAGTGTTTGTCAAAACCATATTCAACGAAACTATGTGATATTCCGACCAAAATACCTTTTTGAAAAAGAAGTTAAAAAAGGCGCCAAGTACATGCGCAACTTGTATCTCTAGAAAATGTATTACTATAAAAATCTTTTTCTACTAAATCTATTCTACAAAAGAAATGATATCAATAAGTAACGCCAAGGAAAATTTTGTACATTTATACATTTGTTACCAAATATAAAATATTATATGGTAAAGTAATGAGATGTCTTCTCAGGCTCCTAAATATCCATCCTATTGCTATTCGATTCAGTATCGATCTTTTGTTTGTGTAAGCATGACTCGTACAAGATACTTCAACAACAAATGTAAATTATTAGTGACTGGCGTTTGAATATAATTTCACCATATTGTAACTTTATCATGGTATGTAAAAAAACTGAAAAAATAATGACTGCTCTACTTTAAGATCCAATGAATGTTGTATTTAAATTTAAATCAAATTTTATTGTAGATTCAATTGATAAGGATTTAAAAATAAAGTCGAAACGTTTTGAAACAAAACCGATCATATAAAATAATTTTTTATTGCACAACATCCTGCACTGGCTCTATATAGCCGTTGATTTAAAATAATACTTGAATAAAATATTATATAAAACTTTGTAAGTTTTTAAAATATTACAAAACAATAGACAGTTTAAAAAGAGAGAGAGTATTATGCCACGATCACACTGTATTTTATGGGGCGTGTTCCGTTTGACCACAGTACGATTCGACACCGCTCGATTCGACACAGATTTATTCGACACCAAATTATTCGACACCGTACGATTC
>NW_018022519.1:0-1447 GCF_002006095.1 Pseudomyrmex gracilis | reverse complement strand
TCGTACGGTGTCGAATAATTTGGTGTCGAATAAATCTGTGTCGAATCGAGCGGTGTCGAATCGTACTGTGGTCAATAGAGTATCACCCTATTTTATGGTTGCCCGACAAAAATGAGAAGTTTTATAAGCGTTTATTTGACGTTTGTATGAGCGTTTTGCGGAAATTCGTTGAAAGTTTTGAAACGGTCAGTAGAGAATTCATAGAGCGGAAATTGCAACGCTACAGCGCTTAAAAGGCGTTTCTGAAAATTTGCATAGTGTTTACGTTAAGCGTGAGACNAAACGAAATAGTTTATTAAGTTAAATACATCTAAAAATTTAATAAAAGAATTTTTCGCGACTTGCGCTTTTACACATCTAAAAGATTTCACTTGAAGTAATTTTTTTGGAAGCTTGGTTCAGCTCGCCAATCAACTGATAAATTTCATTAAAAGAGATCGGACCTAAAAAAATCCTAAGATGATAGCGGGATTCGAACTCGAGACGCCTTCGTCGTATTCGCAGCACCTGCACTCAGTCCGCAAGATTACTTGTTCGTTACTAAAATGTGATTATTTTTATCTACTTATTCTCAAGCTATCTTACACAGTTTATTTCTTTAAAATATTATTTTATTAAAAATATTGCAGTGCAATGTATCTGCAATGAGTAAAAATATTTCTCTCTCTTATTACTATTAAATATGATTTAAAGTACATTTTTACAACGCAACCAAATTTTAACACTGTGTCTCAAATAATGCTATATTTAAATCAAATATAGTCTCTTACATTTATGTTAAAAATTGATTTTTTCTTTAAATAATGGTTTATTTAATGAAGAAAAAACCCCTAATGAAACATTATTTTGTTGAAATAAATTCTTTCAAGCACTAATATTATTTTCTTCATATTATGATTTAGTATAACGTAACAATACGAAGTTTCCTTCAACAAAATTGTTGTTTGGTATAAAATTATGTTATTTGAATGCAACAAATATAAATCATCAAACAAATCGGATTATTAAAATTAAAAAAACCGTTCTCTTTGTGTATAGACTTGTAAGCGTTTGTAAGTGTTCACTAATTGTTAATCTGGACTTCAATTCTTAAATTTATATGAAAATTTTTTGTATGCAAAAGTGTCACTTGCTACGCAATTACTGACTGATATTTTTAAATTTAAAACTATATATACTAATTAGTAATTATATTACATAAGGTAATATATTACATATAATATATTAACAATCAATATTAAATTGAGGATTTCCTCAGGTTCATGAGTTTATTAAACTTAATAAATAAATTGTAACTTCCCGTATTTTCTTCAATTCGTTTGCGCGGAATGTAGCTCGCCGGGCAGGGTAAGAATAAGCAAAATCGTTGATTTAAACAAACAAATACAAATATATTCTGAATATTACTATTTACATTAACAACAAAAGAAATAAAGCGTGTCCGACA
>NW_018022518.1:22231-26242 GCF_002006095.1 Pseudomyrmex gracilis | reverse complement strand
CTTTCTCGGCGAGAAGAGCCCGCGTGATTTATCTGCTTGCTGAATGCACCGGTCAAAATCGCTCGGATGAGAAAAGCCGACGCCGCGCGGCGAGGACGTTTGCATTTCATTCCCTTGTCCCGAAATTAAGCGCGGCTGCGCAACGCAACCTCTTCTTGTTTATTTCAAATACGCGTTTAATGCGCGCTCATTTTTCGTATTTACTTTGTATTGCACAATCACCGCGCGAAATTTTTTCATTCCGGATTATTATTAGACGTGTCGTAGCGCGTAAAAGTAATTTTGCATTTGTATTACGATGTGTACGACATTCACGCGGTACATGGCGAACATAACAAAAAATAATATGTTTATCCTCTCTTTCTTTTCTCTCTCTCTCTCTCTCTCTCTCTCTCTCTCTCTCTCTCTTTCAGAACGTTTCCGGCACGTGGCCGAGATTCCCTCGTGAGAACGACAATTATTTTGCTGGACGAATTTTCCCGAAATGTTTCCGGAATTTTCGCGCAAAGTTAATGGAATTCGAAGGGGAAAGTTACGAACGCGGCCTCGAACACCTGCCGTACTAAGGTATTTTGTGTGCGTGCGCGCGCGCGCGCGCACATGCCAGTTGTTAGTGGTGGCATTCCTTTCGAAATAATAATAATTTTGCGCGAAACTTTGCGTGTTTCTTCTCTCTTCTTGCCGCGCGCGACTGAATAATGTTATTAAATGCATCGAGCGCGTTCCGCTTACCGCGTACAAGTCGTCTTCGCCAAAAGACCAATGGAATTTTTCTTATAAACGTTGTAGAGGATCTCGTGCATACACGCACTACCTACTCGTATATTTGAGAGAACATAATGTAAGAATGATATTCCGACAGAAATTGCGATAAACTAAGATCTAAGTCGGTTCCAAAAATAACCTCGCGTTATTTNTCACTTTTGATATATATTTATTTTATGTGAATAATATTTCCTTTCAAGCCGAATGTTCTATATCGCCGAGCTTCCGTGACAAAACGCGACGACCGAGTCAATTTCTCACTCCGGAGAGAAGCGCTAAATCCGACTGTCTGTTTCGAAACTCACAATTGGCACGATTGGCTGTTGTGATCACCTGTGTGTCATCGTTTATATCCGCGGATCACGAGATCTCTGTCGTCACATGAATTTCTTACAATAATAATCGGTAAATTGTATTAGCTTTACTTCACGCAACATCTGACGGTGTTCCACTCTTTCTTTCTTTTTTTTTTATCGTTAGACATTATGACTTTGATTAATACTCTATCTTGCGCGGTCGAGAAAAAAATGCGCATTATAAGTGAAAGCAACAAAAACTTTTGTGTGCGCACGGAAAGTAGTGAAACAAGGAGTAAGGTTATGCATAAAACGTAACGAGAGAGATAAAAGCAAGAAGTTAATAAAAAAATCGAGATGAAACGGTGTGGATGTTGTCCGTGATTCCGCGCATCCGGCATTCAGCGGAGTTTCCATACCAGCAACACGTGATATCCCGGAGCTTTCTCTATCTATCTATCTATCTATCTCTCTCTCTCTCTCTTTGCATCAAAAACCCGCATGCGTGCGGTGTGTATAAGGGTCACGACGCGATTTCTCGACGAGAGAGAAATAGGGGTGCGCGGGCCGATCGGTCGATGATGCGCGAACTTTCCAAACTTCGGACCGGTCGCGGAGATTGGCATGAGAGGGCAGTCAGTGCAGTCAGAGCGCGGTCAATGCAGCTAGTGATATCGTGAACTCTCTATCAGAGAGAGCCGAAGGCGTCGATTCCGTTAGCGGGAAAGTGCCGGCGCGAAGGGGGACTGCGTTTCGAAAAGGCACTTTGCCGCTTCAGGAGTGGCTGAACGCGTCTGTGGTGGGGATATTATAGCGCGCGAGAGAGGAACTCGAGGGGGATGAGAAGGAGAGAGAGGCAACAGGGAGGCGAGATAAGCAGGCAGAGCGAGAGGAAGAGAAAGAGACAGAGCGTGAGAGAGGGAGTCAGGCAGATAAAGAGGGTCGCGGTAGAGAGGGAGGGAACGGTCCGGAGGGATGGAGACCGTGAGAGCGTGAGAGGGTAGCGATTGTGCTACAGTCGCACCGCGACACCCCCACGAGCGAAACCGCGCGCGACAGCCCGCACTTTCGTGTATCAGAGAGCCGTGTGCGTGTATTGCGAAAAAAAGCCCGCGAACAGTGATATGCTTTTGAGGCCGCGATCGGAAATAAAGGTGTCCTTCGTCGGTCTTATTCCCGTCGTTTTTCTCACAAGTGGACGCATCAGCAAAAGCCGCTCGGAACGATATAGCGCAGCACTTCTAATGGGGTGAGTTCGTTTGCTTGTATGTAAGCGATCTGATCGCGTTGCGCATGTTTGTTTGATTTTACTAATACATTGCAGAGAAAGAAGATATTGAGAAAAATTTTATGCAAAACACGTCTGGATGTAAAAATAAATTGTTGTTTGTGATCACAATCCGAATCAAGACAATCAGATCACTTTAACAAAATATTACAATATATGTATGAATAAGTAACGTAAAAAATCTTCATTCAAGTTTAAACTTTTTTTTGTTTTTAGAATTTTTCGTGATATATACGATTATCGAGATGTTAGATATTGAAAGTTAGAGTTAAGGATATGACGACGTTCGAGCAAATATTTGCCAAGAATAAAAAGTCAACTCTCTGTACATTCCCCAAATCTGTGCTTGAAAGGCAGAGAGCGCGAGTCTTTCGGATATCCTATACGGAAAATCCGAATATCTTATTCGAATTTTCAACGGAATGCGCACACATTCCGCGTTCAAAGTTTAAAACTGTTAGAAAAAGTATAAAAATCTAGATACGGAAGAAAAAATTATTTAACTACATATTTTTTATTCCAACTATATGCGAATTAATTTTTTCGATATTAATTTATTTCACTTAAGGACTGCGAAAAACACTAAAGAAATGCTGCTATTTGTTTATTTCGCAATGTCAAAACACATCGCGCGTAAATAATTTGATTATATAGAAACACAATAAAAATCGTAATATATATTTATTACCAAATAGACTTCATTTTCTACCAGTTATCTTTTACATTCGGTTTGCAATTTTTAGTCGAGTTAAATATAAGTCTTTCAAAGATAAATATATCGATTCTGTTTACTCCGATATTCTCAAATATTGCACGGTAATAGTCTCAAATATTAACATCCAGTTCTTCAGAAAAGCTAAAGATAAAAATTTCAATTAACGAAATTAAAGATTGCTCTCGGAGCAATTATTTCAAATACGTGTATATTATTAGGTTTACGCGAAATGTGAGTTATTCGAATTTGTTTTCAAGAAATGAAATAAAACTTGGAAATAGCACGTTACGTACCTGTTCTTTTCGCGCACGACGTTTCTTTTCTTAATTAAGAATCGCATTAATCGCGATAATTGTTTCTTTTAATTCCGACAGTCACGCGAACGAGCAAGATATCAAATATACATTTATATTACACGTATATACATTTCTACCACACGCAATACAACTAATTAATTTACTAATTTATTAATTAGTCGCTAATTTATTAAATTCTTTAGAAACGAAATAATTTTGTTAGAGAATTAAAATAGACGGAGTTGTACAACGTTGAGTTCGCATTCTTTCTCGGAGGAAAATTAATTTTGCAAGACTTAACTGTGTGAAATTACAAGCGATATTACCGCTTGTGCTAAATTTCTAAGCCGCGCGTTACATTCAAGTACAAATGTGTTCGCATTTTTGGGACGATTGAAAGATCATTCCTCACGTACACACACACACGCGCGCGCGCACACACACACACACACACACATACACACGTTAAAGCATCATTAAGGTCAGTGCGAAAGAAAAGACATGAGTGTGACTCAGCGGCGACCTGTTGATGATCTTTCTCCGCCTCAGTGTGTTTAAAGAAACATTCTCAAGAACCATGTATCCACTCCTTTCGGTGTAAATGTCGCGCTGTAAAAGACTGCACATCGGTGGTGCGATCTACGCACCGAT
>NW_018022518.1:16729-21986 GCF_002006095.1 Pseudomyrmex gracilis | reverse complement strand
AAAAAAAAAAACAATTTAATCGATTTATTAGACATTCGATTATATTTAACGGGAGAAGAGAGAGAGAGAATCATACGCATATCCCGCGCTATATCGTACGTGATATATTTCCTTCATCTATTTGCCTATTCATACGTCTTCTCCGTTGATGTAATCTCTTTGAATACTGTCTAGATAACATAGATTCAATAGAAACCTGTTGAAGATGCGGCATCTTGAATGATATACCTTAGAATCGCCTGTCCGATTGCCGGTATTGATCATGCCTCGCTCGCTAAACTTGTGAAGAACTTCTTTGACAGGAATCGGCGCGCTGGAATTGTTGCGAAAGTTTCATTAACTCCGACCGATGGGACACGGTGCAAAAATAATATTCGCGCGCAGCGTGAAGCAATAACTCGCTCGAAATNATCTCTTTTATTATCCACGCTTTTATCGTTCGTCGCGAAAAACTCTTCCCGCTCCTTCGCACAAGATTTTTAATTTCAGTTATATTAAATATTAGTTTTACCCTCTAGACAGACACACACACACGACTTTCTTCTCCAGCCGCGTTCGCGTCCAAGCCGCGAATTAAATCCGCGGATTAAATCCTCTCATTAAAGAACAAACTTAAATAACGGACCGCATCAGTTCGACGGATCAGATTTCGTGTTTCGTTCTCGCTAACGAACGGTTTATTACGAACTATCAAATTNTGCAACCAATCAACATCTTACCGCATTATGCGGCGTCGTACATTAAAAAGTTCGCTGATGTTTAAAAGTTTGATTTATTACGTCGAAGTTTATATTAATGAGCGCATTTTCCTATATTTTTCCCCCCTNCTCTCGTAATATTTCAGTATTTTTCATCGTGAAAACGGATTAAAGTGTCGGGGAATAGCGAAATCATGAATCTTGATAAAACTTAAACTATCATAAATGGATGCCGATGTACTTCTTTCGATCGGTTTTCCGATTTCTTCTTCCGTACACGCGGGAGTGTATAAGGAACTCTTTCTCTCGGTTCTCTTGCAGAGAGACGCTCGTTCCGAGCATCTGTGTACCGACTTTTCCACTCTGAACTCGCTCTTTGGAGCATTGCCAATGACTTTTGGCTGACTCGCAAAACCTGTTGATGACTCATGCTGATTCGCGCATTTNACCTCCTCGATACTACGATTTCTCGTCACGTTCAACAACTATCTTTCTATATTCTTATCACGCGTTTTGCAAAAAAAAAAAAAATAAATAAATAAAATAAATTTTACAATTGTCCTTCCACTTCGCGTTTTTATTTATTTTATATTTTGTTTTTTGTTTGCTTGTTTTGTTTTGCGAAACTTGGAAAAAAAGCTCGTCGGAATGTCATTGNGAAGCTGCGCGCGCTTGCAAATTGCAAAAATAACTCCGTTCTATAGTACGTCATCAAAACAAATTAGGAGTGCAAACATTTTTATTAATGCAATGCAATAACACATTTTTTTTATCGACTCATCAGTCCGCTTTGATTGTACGAAGGTGGAAGCACATTTACATTTCATCCAGCTCTCTTTCTCTTTCTTTCTCTCTCTTTTTCTCTCTCTCTCTCTCTCTNNCCCTCTCTACTCCCCCGCGTTCTCTTTTTTCTTTAATTCCTTTATTTCCCCGAGAGAGAAGTCCCGGAGTGTGTTTCTTATTCAGTACATGTTCGCAGTATTTTCAGATCTAATAGTACCGGAGAACTTGCGAGACGCGTCCCGGGGTTCTATCTTTTCGCCGTTTGCCCGGTTTTCCAATTTTTCGCGCGCGCTATCCGCACCGTGCCAATTTCGTGCGGCCATAACTTTTCCGTACCGTTTGACCGTCGCGAAACATCGGTTTCTCGATTTTAACGCGCGTTTGTCCGATCGTTACAAATAGCAACGTGATGACGCGCAATCTGCCGTCGATCGCGCGCTGTCGGAAAAACACAATTTTACGAGCTCGCGCAGAAACGCGCCGCCGCCGCCGCCGCCGCCGCCTATCGCGCGAAAGTCTCCGCGGACCGATTACGAGGATGGCTCTGCGTTTCCAACCCTCAGGAGACGGGATAATTACAGGCGTATTAGATAGCGTTTTCAGGCGCAGGTGTAAAACGGTTTNGCTGGCGCATTATTTCCGATCGTAATAACTAAAGTAAGGAGATAAAAGAACTCGAACTCGAGTTTTAAGCGTCTTATTATTTGTTACAGCTGTGAAACCGCGTGAAAGTAGAAAAAATCTCAAGTTTCTTTTTTAAATGAAATTTATTTACGACAGTCGCTCTATCATATTATTAAAAAAAAAAAAAAACTCTTTGTTCAACCGAGAGTGTCGTCTGTATTCAATTACGTTTTATATAAAGTGTGTGATATACCGACTTCTGTTTTTTAAATACATTTTTTTTTAAATACATTTTAAATACATTTTTTTTTAAATACATTGAATCTGTAAGGTCTCTCTCTCTGTGTATAAAAATCTGTGATTTTTTTCTATGTTATAAAGCAGCAAACTCCGCAGTTTCTAGAAATAGAATCATTAATTTCAAACGCGCTTGCAATTGATATTATAACCGCGCGCTTTTTTTTTTTTTTCACTTCTTTTTCGCGCTTATTTACATATATGATCTTTCGCGTAGTGTGCGGCAGTTTTTCGCGTGCTTAATGAAATTCGTTTCTGCAGCAGCATCTCTAATGAGATGCTCGCGTACGGTCGTACTTAATCCGCGTGAGAGAAACATTTACATTCTAAAGTGCGAATTCATTGTTTGGCTCGACGCGCGGTTACTACATTCGCGGCTGTTTCGCNCGCAGTTTCCACCGCAAAGAGAGGGAGAGAAGACAGATTCCCTTAAATTTCAACTATTCATTCTTGAAGACTCTCCACCCAGCACGCCCAGCAATAATCAAGCCCCGGCGTTTCTTCCCTCCCTCTCCTCCCCTTTCTTTCCGTCTCTTTTTTTTCCACCGGCACAACGTTGGACTATTAGTTCTAGACCGAGGGCGTAAAGTCGGCGACGAGCTTCTTAATTATTTGTCTTACGCTGCGCGAGCAGAGCGTCTCGGACAACGCGCGGAACGTTTTTCTTGTCCGTTCTTTTCATTCGTCTTTCCGCGGTCCGCGTCCGTTCTGAATTTAATCCCGCGCTTCTCGTCCTCGTTCTTATCGCTCGCGAACCGCTCGAGATAAATGCAAATCGTCGCGCGTGGTCGTGCAGTTTTTCTTATATCTCTCTTGTAGCTCCGCGTTTTTTTTTTTTTAATAGTCCGAACTCGTTAACTTCGTCTTGTGCGCACGGTTTTATCCCTTTTAGAATAATTTTTTTCTCATTAAGCAAGAAGTTCTCGATAATAGTCGATTATCGTCACTTGGCGCGCGTGCGCGCTTATCAAAACTGAATTAATTGGGGGATATTGCGCGCGACGCGTGAAAACAATCTTATCGCGTATCGGAAAGAAGGAACGAATTTTCTATCTTTTACTTTTTATTACAAACGCTTCGCGAAATGTAGATATCGTTACTTTTCCCGGGAATTCCGTTCTTCGCAGGCGGATTTTCAGGGTCAGGAAGTCTCGCTCGCGATAAACGAAGCGCTGATACCTTCCTGCTATGTTTTTTTTTTTTTTTTTTCGCCACCTATTTCTCGTCACCGCTCTCGGGGACGCGTTCTTCCGGCGCAGGCTGATGGCTCCCGTCCCGTAACGACCATTAACCATCCCGACACAAGTTTCGTCAGAATGATGGAAAAACTTTTTTCTGTGCACGCTTTGCACGTTCGCGCGCGTGTACGTATATATGTATATATTGTATATATATGCATGCACATTGTGCGTTTTCGCGCATACCTCGGTAGAAATCGGACGCTCTAATGCCTTTCCGTAGTTTCTACGGTAGTTTTCCCACGGCTGACGATCTACCAACGCGTAGAAATTTTTCTGGATTTTTTTTTTTTTTTTTTTTTTAATTGCGAGCGAAAATTCACATAAAAATGTTTTTAAAGAAATCTTAGATATTCCGACGAAAAGTAATATACGTAGAAAAACGCGAGAATGTAATCGGAACACGGACTGAACGGATATTTCCAGTAAAATAATCTCGAAAATCGATGTCCCTACGACGTCGATTCTGTTCGAAGAACTTCACAGTTTTGATGTAAAACCATGAANATTTTTTTTTCTTTTTTATTTGATATTTCGCGCCCTCCAGATTTTGATCGTCGTGAAATTCTCTACCTGAAAAAAATTAAAGTTTACATTAACGGAAAGCATCGTTCGGGATGAATTTTTGATCGTTTTCACAAATTGAAAACCTTGACGCGGTGCTCGCGGGAAAAATGTTGAGAGATTTCTGTGCGGGCACATTCTCGCGAGAACGCGCGTTCGAGAGACAAAGCAGCTGAGCTGCGCTTTCCTTTTCTCATGAACGATATTTTCCTCCCCAGTTTTCGCACTGTTATACGGCAGTTCCATAAACTTTACCGTCTCAGTTTCTCGAGGCCGTGGGTATGGGATTAACAAATCATGCGGAAAGAGAGCGTCGCGACGACTCCGACGNGATGAAAAGTTCGTCATAACGCCGTAGTCCGTTAGACGAAACAGATGCGCGTTTCTCGCGCGCGACGACAGAAAAGGCGAGATCTTTCGAAGAGGATAGGAGAAGAAAAGCAGAAAGAGAGAAAGAGAGAGAGAGAGAGAGAGAGAGAGAGAGAGAGAAGAAAGAGTATGATTTTGGCCGAAGGTATGCCGGTGGTTCCTTCGTCCTTCGAGATGGGGTCGCTGGATGATTGCCAATGAATGCTTAAACGGAAAGAACCTGTTGATAATGGGGCGTGATATAATGCTCGCTTCGACTCGCTTCCACCTCCAACTTTCGCTCCCTTTTGCCATTTCGCTCGTTCTCTCACCCTCTCGAACATAATATTCCACGATTTTTATTCGCTTCCGTATGAGAGCGCGCAACTTGACGTCGCTTGGCGTATTACGCCGATTTATGATGAGAAACGATGTGAAAAGAGATAAAGAACTAAAGCTCTCGAGATTAGAATTTTTCCGATGAGGTTTCATTTGTTCCGAACTGTTTGAGAAGACTCGGTTCTTTAAGCAGACAGGTCGAATAGAATGATTATTGGTTGTTTTCGAACTGTTCGCTCACACCGAAAGTTGAAACGATTTTTCGAACTATTTAACTGGTTTTAATTGCTCGTTCGAATCTTTTCTTTCTGTAATTTTTATTTTAACTCGATGATTAATTTTTGAGAACTCTCTTTCCGTTCGAAG
>NW_018022518.1:7067-11789 GCF_002006095.1 Pseudomyrmex gracilis | reverse complement strand
TGTGAAAAGAGATAAAGAACTAAAGCTCTCGAGATTAGAATTTTTCCGATGAGGTTTCATTTGTTCCGAACTGTTTGAGAAGACTCGGTTCTTTAAGCAGACAGGTCGAATAGAATGATTATTGGTTGTTTTCGAACTGTTCGCTCACACCGAAAGTTGAAACGATTTTTCGAACTATTTAACTGGTTTTAATTGCTCGTTCGAATCTTTTCTTTCTGTAATTTTTATTTTAACTCGATGATTAATTTTTGAGAACTCTCTTTCCGTTCGAAGNATCTTAATGTTAACGGGCGTGTAACGTAGATTAGCGCAATATTTGAATTTTTCGTGACTTCTCCAAGGACGAGAGCAATCGAGGCCGAGCGTGTGTTGTTACCGCAACATATCCGCAACGTCGGCCATTAAACGACCATTTGCCGTGCAAATAATAACCGTCGCTTCCGACGTTCGTCTCTCCCTCTCTCTCTCACTCTCTCTCTCTCTCTCTTTTTTTCCTCTCTCCCGCGGTCGTCGAATTTCAGATTGCGCTTTAATATCGGCCGTCCGCTTAATCCGCGATGACGCTTTTTCTGGGATTTCCGAACGCTTTATTACAAAAAAGGTATCCCGCCCCGTCCCCGATGGACGGCAGATGTCACGCGTGCTGTTGTTTTTTTGTTTCCATCCGTGTTCTCCCCGTGTGTCGTAACGTATTCGTTCGACCCCGCAGTTTCTCTCGACGGAATGGATTTCTGAACGAGAGGGCGGTGAAAATAAGGCACGAATTCGCGGAACGCGCTGACAGGACGAGAAGGAAAAACGGAATTCCGGACCATCGAGTGCATCGAGCACATGCACGCCAATGTGGACAGAAAGTTGAAAAAAAAAAAACCCAAGAGGATATTGCGACAGATAGAGTGAATCTGTGCAAGTCGTTCTCTTTCCCTCTCTCTCTCTCTTTCTCTCTCTCTCTCTTTGTGCCACTTTTCTTTCCGCCGTGCGTTAAAGTTTATTGTAACGCGCGACGAGAGATCTTTCGGGTCTTTGTTACAAAACCAAAAAATAAATAAATAAAGTTAGGGGGGTATACGGGGTTCTCTATATATATACGTGATGCAAATCCCGCATCCAATATGGAGGAAAAAAATTATTTCATCGTACATGTGTATACATATACATATATTTAAGCACATTCTGCATAACATCCTGCAAACGGCTCTTACTACCCGAAATTTGTTTCATTTATTAGTTTAAAGACTTCAGAGCCCGAAGAAATCTTCTTCTTGTTCATTATTAATTTAAATAAATAAACTCTTATCGGTCTGTCAGCCACTTATCGCCATGTTATTTTGTCAATTAATAAATTGCGTAGAAAATAAATAACTTCACGAATCGAAAATAAAATATAAAAAATGTTAATTACACATTTTTGATCGAAACACGCGCAATNTATATACGTATAGCGGGCTCTCTCGCAAGTTAATCGAAGGCTTTTCGGAAGTCGAGATTTATCTATTAATTCGATATCGAATAATCCCTTAACCGTTTCGAGTGATAGTAAATTGGATGCCGAGCGCGCTCGTTTCTTGGGAAAATTCCGGATTAAAGTCGGCGACGTCGGCGCCATACGCTTCTCGTCCCTTAGTCAATGCGCTTAATGGATAAACTTGGAAATAAACGCTCGCCGATACAGCTGCCTATAGACGTATTATGTCGGCATATTATACCGTCGAGTTTAACCCCGTCGAAGTTACTATATTCGTTGCCTGCAAGCAGGCAACTTGCGCGCGCGCGCGCGCGAGAGCGTAAAGACCGCGATTATTGTCACCTGCGTTGAAATAATCGGCCGTAATTTTCGTATCGATAGCTATTAGGGATCGCTATATTAAGTTGGCCGATAATTTTCTCTAACGCGTGATGATAATCGCGCGAGCGACAATATACTCGCCGCCCGATTTGATATTCGCGATTGATGTACTTTTAAATATGTTAGGCTTGTTTTGCGATATACAGGGTGTCCCAGAATTGGTGTAACATCTCTCGTAGACAGGTAGAAGGAGTAAAACTGAGTCGATAAATGCTATATCATTTTGCTAGATTTGCAATAGTTACCGAGATTTTAATTAACAAAGATCCGCGAATAAGCGTGCATCGAGCTGTCTTACGCACGTAGGACAGCCCGATGCATGCTTATTCGCTGATCTTTGTTAATTAAGATCTCGGTAACTATTGCGAATCTAGCAAAATGGTATAGGACATTTTGATTCAGTTTTACTCTTTCTATTTGTTCACGAGAGATGTTACACCAATTCTGGAACAGTCTGTATATTGTTGCTCTGTGTTTTTTGACGCCCGCGCTTTATTACAGTCGATATTCTGTGTTTCAGTGTTTCTCTGTGTAAATAAATTCTTTGTAAAGGAAGAAATACAAAATAGTGTGGATAAACGGTCTTTCATAACGATAAAACTGACATTATATCGACACTAGGTGAAAATCAGAAGTCTCCGAAAATGTGCTGCGAGCCGTTTTAACGTGTTCGTGCGCGCGACAAAAACATCGCTAAAAGTTTTACTACTTGCTCGGGGGCGTTTCTTGTGTCGTTTCCCCTGCAAATTGTTGCGCGACAACAAATCGTTAAACTTTGCGTCTGCTTGCGACAGTCGAGCAACTACTGCTTCACGCTAGTCTGACGTTAACGCGTTTACCGGAAACAAAGACGGCTAAAAATAAAAAATCGAATCGAACGTGAAACAAATGCAAATGTAATTGTTTCACGTTATATGTTTTTATTTGGCGCCAGTGTATAATAATTTCAAATCTNAATAGAATTACAAACATCGATCTCTGTGTATCTGATTTCTACGCCACGATCTAAGTAGCCGCTTTTCTCGAACGTTAATAATGCCTCTTTCTTTTGCGAAAATATTGTGCAAAGTTAATAATCCTCTTTTGCTAAACTCTCTCTCTCTCTCTCTCCTCTCTCTCTCTAGTTTGACCCTTTTCTTCAGGCGATCGTCACGCTCGAAATTCATTTCTTCGATAATGTTAGCAGTCGAGCGACATATTGTCGCAGGTTCGAGCGGTCGGTTTTGCTTCTGTTCGGTGATCTTTGGGGGGTTGCGACACATCGAATCGTTGAACTGTATATCNGCTTCTGGCACTTCTTGCTCCGACTATAACGTTCTACCAGCTCGGCCGTCTTCCAACCCTTCGTCTTTCTTCCTTCTATTCCGTTTCTCTCTCTCTCTCTCTCAATGTCTCCGGTAACAGAAGGATACCGCGCGCGGGCGTGCCGAGCATTTCAATAAAAGATATTCCCGCAGCAGCGGTGGAACCGCTGGTGGCCGCTGTAGGTGGCGAACGGGCGTAAAGCGATACTCACCCTCATCCTCGTTCCCTTTCGCGCGACGTCCGACAGCGTGTGTTTCTCGTGGACATTATTCCCGTCCTAACGGCGCGACGACATGCGGTCGCGAAAAAAAAGAAGAAAGAGGAAACCGCGAGGGCGGCAATTTACGGACAACGGACGCGGAAATTCATAAACGGTCGCGAAACGTGAATGAACGGTGTAATCAACTGCGACATTATTCTTCGGGATTAGCCGTTTTTCTTCTCTCACTTCTTTTTGTGTTTTTTTTTTTTTTTCATCGCCGTTTTGACTTCGCGCCGCGTTGACCGCGGTGATTTTGTTTGATAATCGCAGCGGGTTTAAAAATGCGCGAACGCTTTGTTGCAATTAAAATGTAATCTCTTTCTTTCAGATTCTATTATCTTTAAACAAATTTCCGATTGTATTCGAAACGTACGATTTTACTTTGATTGCAATGATAATGATTACAGACAAAGACACAGAAACGATTCTGAAAGTAAACGAAAAAAATTAATCCTTTGTGAATTGACGTGAGTCTCACAGGACTCAATCAAAAATTGCGCATCGGTGTTTCCAGTTAAAAATTAGTTTTTTTTTTAAACGCTTATATCTTTGAAACTACTAGAGATTTTTTCAATTNGTTTTTTTAACAACGCAGAATCGTTCAAACTTTTGATTAAAAACAAAAAAACAAAAATTGAAAAATATATTGATTTTGATAATTATTTACAAAGTGGGCTTTCTCACCAATTTCAATGACCATGAAATATGTTGTTAAGGACGTCATTCTGAACAACTTTTCTCTATACATGTTACCGCCGCTCAGCTCTCGTTTTCGAGTTATACACAAAAGAAGTTTNATAAATAAAATAAAATCCTTGTTTTCCAACATTGTGTCGATTTGTAAAGTAAATATTTTGGAAAANAAAGATTTATTTATGAAACTTCTCTGGTGTAGGTATAATTTGAAACNTAGAGTCGAGCGGCGATAATATATATCGGGAAAAGTTGTTCAGAATGACGTCCTTAACAATTTCAAGGTCATTGAAATTGTTGAGAGAAGNCCACTTTGTAAATAATTACCTAGATTTTTNGCAAAGATGTTTAACATTACGTGAATCTCACAGACNCAGTTAGTCTAATTAACCCTCTATGGGCCCATGTAACTTTCAAGTNACAAGCTAATATATCCACATTTTACCAAATAGTTTTAGTTTTTTTCACAAGATGATGNATACGTCTTAATTATATAATGCCTCTGAAATAACCAATAACAATATTGATGACGGTTGGCAGCACCATCAACCTGAAATGTCAAAATAAATACCTTGCAAGTTATATTTAAGAAAAAAATTCGGCCCATAGAGGGTTA
>NW_018022518.1:4688-6862 GCF_002006095.1 Pseudomyrmex gracilis | reverse complement strand
TTTCCGTAGCAATGATCAGCAGCGGAAATTGAAAAACCGTTTAAATTGCTGCCGCGCATAATATTATATAAAATTGTTTCTATGTCGGAATATACTTTGTAATAAGCATGAAATAGCCATTCATGGCATAACTCATAATGTATAGAACAATTTTCATCGTCCCTTGAGTAGAACGAGTGTTTCATCGCTTCCGAGCAAAGAATAATTAGCGCCACTCTGAGGTTCTCCTTACCGAGCAACTTGTCAAACAGCTTATTGGAGTCCTTTTTCGCGAGGAGCACCTTTGGACGGGCAGGATAGTCGGCGTAGATTTATTATACCGTCGAGAGAGCTTCTACGCTTGGGGTTNGTGCGCGCGAGCGCGAATTTCTCCCCCGTTGCCTTTTAAAGACTCTAACAATAGTCGCGTNTTGAGCTGCCTCGCCTCGTTCCTTTTTCCAAGTCACATCGTCCGATTTCTATTTCTGGGATAGGGGAAAAAAATTAACCGTAAGGCAAACGCGAAATTGGAAAATCAAGTCGAAAGAGGATCAGTCCAAAAGAGGAACTGCTATTCGGGAAAAAGAAAAAGAAAAAAAACGATATGTGCGGTTGTGAAGAGCTCTGTGACGAACGAAGGATTTGAATCAATCAGTTTTTCGATAACTCGAAACGCGAAACGCATCCACGATGATACGGCGACGATAATAATGACATCGATATATATGTGGAGCGCGCGCCCGTTTTTGTTCGGACATTATTTCGATTGTAATGGACTGAAAAGTAGTGAGAAAGAGCGTACTTGTGCAGAGAGGGGGCGGGGACGGGGGGAGGGGGAGGACAAAATGAGGAAAAGAGACAGAAAGAGAAAGATGAAACGTCCGAGTCTCTTTCTCTCTCTCTCTCTCTCTCTCTCTCTCAGATTCGCGATAACCGAGTTCTCTCGATAACAGGCGCGCTGCAGAGATTGACGGTGCATTAAAATCGTCGAAATGGCATATCGCTGAACAGCGAGCTCGCGGGATGCATTTGCAGATATACGTTATAATCGCGAAATATTTCACCGCGATGCGATTCTATTAGACGGCAGAGCGAACGTTAAAGATTCTCTCTTTCTCTCTCTTTCAAAAATGCCTTCTCGTCGCAAGAGGGAGCGCTTTCACGAGCGAGCTATCGTCAGATACGGGATAATACCAATGCCGAGCATCGATCACGTCCTTGTAAAACAGCAATTGCGTCGCCGAAATACCATATCCACCGTTGCAATAAACAGCGCCATTATTGTTATTTCACAGAATGATTTCTAGATGTCGTTACATCCGTAATATTTTATTTTTCACGATATCGCATTTGTCGGATGCGTCTTTCTCGTCGCGTGAAAGATTAGAGCGAACTTATATATATATATAAATTAATAAGAAATTATGACTTAAGGCTCGTTAAAATTAATAACAAGAAATATATAAGGCTTTACGAGCCATTCCCAAGATGTTTGAGCGGAAACTGTGCGTATATATATATATACACATGTAACGAATTCAACTTGTAAATTTTTACAAGTGAGTGTTTTTTTAATTGAAATCTCAATTCTTAAATTCATACGGGATGTGTATATATATATACACGCACAGTTTCCGCTCAAACATCCTGCGAACAGTTCGTAAGGCCTTATATATTTCTTGTTATAAATTAATAAGGTAAGGCCTTATATATTTCTTGTTATAAATTAATAAGGTTGAGCAAGGCGAATAAGAGCCAATATACTGGGTGTGGTCGTATGTATAAGTAAACTTTAATGCAAAACCAAACGTTTCAATCCTTGGTTTGGATCTTCTTCAGTGGTTAACTGATAACAAATTACACATTTAACAAAATTAAGAACTGCGTGTACCAACAACAAAATAAATNATCCAAACCGAGTGAGAAACTCACCATAGTTTACCAAAATACATGTTAACCCTCGGAGAACACACTGGGTCAATTTGACCNTGTTCGTCGACTTTGATCAAAATATTTTGCTTCAAATTTACTTTTTTGTAACATATTTTTTACAATGTTAATAATGTTAACGACACTGTGAAACTATATAGGCATATTCCAAACTGTTCAAAATATATCCGAAAATTTTTTCAAGCCAATCGGATAAGTGCATTTTAAATGGTAGCATCTCAAAAAGTGGACAGGGTCAAATTGAC